>NC_057812.1:224628832-224679222 GCF_018294505.1 Triticum aestivum | reverse complement strand
CCCCCTCCCCCCCTAGTCCGAATAGGACAAGGAAGGGGGGGCGGCGCCCCCCTTTCCTCTTTCTCCCTTCCTCCTTCCTTTTCCAACAAGGCAAGAGGGGGGAGTCCTACTCCCGGTTGGAGTAGGACTCCTCCAGGCGCACCCATAGGGCCGGCCGCACCTTCCCCTCTCCCTCCTTTATATATCGAGGCAAGGAGCACCCCATGACACCCAAGTTGATCCTCGTGATCGTTCCTTAGCCGTGTGTGGTGCCCCCTTCCACCATATTCCACCTTGGTCATATCGTAGCGGTGCTTAGGCGAAGCCCTACGTTGGTAGAACATCATCACCGTCATCACGACATCATGCTGACAAAACTCTCCCTCAACGTTTTGCTGGATCAGAACCCGAGGGATGTCACCAAGTAGAACGTGTGTAGAACTCGGAGGTGTCGTACGTTCGGTACTTGGATCGGTCGGATCGGGAAGACGTACGACTACTTCCTCTATGTTGTGTCAACACTTCCGTTGCCGGTCTATGAGGGTACGTAGACAACACTCTCCCCTCTCGTTGCTATGCATCACCATGATCTTGCATGTGCGTAGGAAAATTTTGAAATTACTACGTTCCCCAACAGTGGCATCCGAGCCTAGGTTTTATGCGTTGATGTTGTGCACGAGTAGAACACAAGTGAGTTGTGGGCGATATAAGTCATACTGCTTACCAGCATGTCATACTTTGGTTCGGCGGTATTGTTGGATGAAGCGGCCTGGACCGACATTACGCGTATGCTTACGCGAGACTGGTTCTACCGACGTGCTTTGCACACAGGTGGCTGGCGGGTGTCAGTTTCTCCAACTTTAGTTGAACCAAGTGTGGCTACGCCCGGTCCTTGCGAAGGTTAAAACATCACCAACTTGACAAACTATCATTGTGGTTTTGATGCGTAGGTAAGGACGATTCTTGCTAAGCCCGTAGCAGCCACGTAAAACTTGCAACAACAAAGTAGAGGACGTCTAACTTGTTTTTGCAGGGCATGTTTTGATGTGATATGGTCAAGACATGATGCTAAATTTTATTTTATGAGATGATCATGTTTTGTAACCGAGTTATCGGCAACTGGTAGGAGCCATATGGTTGTCGCTTTATTGTATGCAATGCAATTGCGCTATAATGCTTTACTTTATCACTAAGCGGTAGCGATAGTCGTGGAAGCATAAGATTGGCAAGACAACAACGATGCTACGATGGTGATCAAGGTGTCATGCCGGTGACGATGGTGATCATGAAGGTGCTTCAGAGATGGAGATCACAAGCACAAGATGATGATGGCCATATCATATCACTTATATTGATTGCATGTGATGTTTATCTTTTATGCATCTTATCTTGCTTTGATTGACGGTAGCATTATAAGATGATCCCCCACTAAATTATCAAAGTATAAGTGTTCTCCCTGAGTATGCACCGTTGCGAAAGTTCTTCGTGCTGAGACACCACGTGATGATCGGGTGTGATAGGCTCTACGTTCAAATACAACGGGTGCAAAATAGTTGCACACGCGGAATACTCAGGTTTAACTTGACGAGCCTAGCATATAACAGATATGGCCTCGGAACATGGAGACCGAAAGGTCGAGCGTGAATCATATAGTAGATATGATCAACATATTGATGTTCACCATTGATACTACTCCATCTCACGTGATGATCGGACATGATTTAGTTGATTTGGATCACGTGATCACTTAGAGGATTAGAGGGATATCTTTCTAAGTGGGAGTTCTTAAGTAATATGATTAATTGAACTTAAATTTATCATGAACTTAGTACCTGATAGTATCTTGCTTGTCTATGTTTGATTGTAGATAGATGGCTCGTGCTGTTGTTCCGTTGAATTTTAATGCGTTCCTTGAGAAAGCAAAGTTGAAAGATGATGGTAACAATTACACGGACTAGGTCCGTAACTTGAGGATTATCCTCATTGCTGCACAGAAGAATTACGTCCTGGAAGCACCGCTAAGTGCCAAGCCTGCTGCAGGAGAGACACCAGATGTTATGAACGTCTGGCAGAGCAAAGCTGATGACTACTCGATAGTTCAGTGTGCCATGCTTTACGGCTTAGAACCGGGTCTTCAACGACGTTTTGAACGTCATGGAGCATATGAGATGTTCCAGGAGTTGAAGTTAATATTTCAAGCAAATTCTCGGATTGAGAGATATGAAGTCTCCAATAAGTTCTATAGCTGCAAGATGGAGGAGACTAGTTCTGTCAGTGAACATATACTCAAAATGTCTGGGTATCATAATCACTTGACTCAACTGGGGGTTAATCTTCCTGTTGATAGTGTCATTGACAGAGTTCTTCAATCACTGCCACCAAGCTACAAAAGCTTCGTGATGAACTATAATATGCAAGGGATGAATAAAACTATTCCTGAGCTCTTCGCGATGCTAAAAGCCGCGGAGGTAGAAATCAAAAAGGAGCATCAAGTGTTGATGGTCAATAAGACCACCAGTTTCAAGAAAAAGGGCAAAGGGAAGAAGAAAGGGAACTTCAAGAAGAGCAGCAAACAAGTTGCTGCTCAGGAGAAGAAACCCAAGTCTAGACCTAAGCCTGATACTGAGTGCTTCTACTACAAGCAGACTGGTCACTGGAAGCGGAACTGCCCCAAGTATTTGGCGGATAAGAAGGATGGCAAAGTGAACAAAGGTATATGTGATATACATGTTATTGATGTGTACCTTACTAATGCTCGCAGTAGCACCTGGGTATTTGATACTGGTTCTGTTTCTAACATTTGCAACTCGAAACAGGGTGTGATGGCCTGGCTTATTAGGGATGATAGACTACTCATGTCAATAAGGAATTCCTTCTTTTCCGGGAGCCCATTCGGACAGAACTCCAAAGTTAAGAGTGCTTAGCTTGGAGTAGTGTCAGGATGGGTGACCGACCGGGAAGTTGCTCCCGGGTGCGCATGAGTGAGGACAAAGTGCGCAGAAAAGACTAGTATTGATCTGTGGGGCCACTCTAGATCTCGCCAGGAGTAACGACCACCGGTGGGTGTGTCCGGGGCGTTACAAGTTGGTATCAGAGCCGACCCTCGCGGTTACACGGATGTTTGCGGACAGGTGCACGGTCATGTTGTTGATGACGTTTGTGACCCGTCGTGGCACCTGGCATGGCGCATGTACCGGACTGGATGCACAGACGTATGTGCCAAGAGGGAACGCTCCTGTGGCCCGAAGAGGACGTCGGTTCCTCTGAGTGGGGGAGTATGTGATGGCCTGGCTTATTAGGGATGATAGACTACTCATGTCAATAAGGAATTCCTTCTTTTCCGGGAGCCCATTCGGACAGAACTCCAAAGTTAAGCATGCTCAACTTGGAGTAGTGTCAGGATGGGTGACCGACCGGGAAGTTGCTCCCGGGTGCGCATGAGTGAGGACAAAGTGCGCAGAAAAGACTAGTATTGATCTGTGGGGCCAGTCTAGATCTCGCCAGGAGTAACGACCACCGGCGGGTGTGTCTGGGGTGTTACACAGGGGCTACGGATTAAGCGAAGATTGGCTAAGGACGAGGTGACGATGCGCGTGGGAAATGGTTCCAAAGTTGATGTGATCGCGGTCGGCACGCTACCTCTACATCTACCTTCGAGATTAGTATTAGACCTAAATAATTGTTATTTGGTGCCAGCGTTGAGCATGAACATTATATCTGGATCTTGTTTGATGCGAGACGGTTATTCATTTAAATCAGAGAATAATGGTTGTTCTATTTATATGAGTAATACCTTTTATGTTCATGCACCCTTGAAGAGTGGTCTATTTTTGATGAATCTCGATAGTAGTGATACACATATTCATAATGTTGAAATCAAAAGATGCAGAGTTGATAATGATAGTGCAACTTATTTGTGGCACTGCCGTTTAGGTCATATCGGTGTAAAGCGCATGAAGAAACTCCACCATACTGATGGACTTTTGGAACTACTTGATTATGAATCACTTGGTACTTGCGAACCGTGCCTCATGGGTAAGATGACTAAAATGCCATTCTCCGGTACTATGGAGAGAGTAACGGATTTGTTGGAAATCATACATACAGATGTATGTGGTCCAATGAAGAGGCGCGTGGCGGATATCGCTATTTTCTCACCTTCACATATGATTTAAGCAGATATGGGTATATCTACTTAATGAAACATAAGTCCGAAACATTTGAAAAGTTCAAAGAATTTCAGAGTGAAGTTGAAAATCGTTGTAACAAGAAAATAAAGTTTCTACGATCTTATCGTGGAGGAGAATATTTGAGTTACAAGTTTGGTCTACATTTGAAACAATGCGGAATAGTTTCGCAACTCACGCCACCCCAAACACCACAGCGTAATGGTGTGTCCGAACGTCGTAATCGTACTTTATTAGATAAGGTGCGATCTATGATGTCTCTTACTGATTTACCGTTATCGTTTTGGGGTTATGCTTTAGAGACGGCTGCATTCACGTTAAATAGGACACCATCAAAATCCGTTGAGACGACGCCTTATGAATTGTGGTTTGGCAAGAAACCAAAGTTGTCGTTTCTGAAAGTTTGGGGCTGCGATGCTTATGTGAAAAAGCTTCAACCTGATAAGCTCAAAACTAAATCGGAGAAATGTGTCTTCATAGGATACCCAAAGGAGACTGTTGGGTACACCTTCTATCACAGATCCGAAGGCAAAACTTTTGTTGCTAAATTCGGAGTTTTTCTAGAGAAGGAGTTTCTCTCGAAAGAAGTGAGTGGGAGAAAAGTAGAACTTGATGAGGTAATTGTACCTACTCCCTTATTGGAAAGTAGTACATCACAGAAACCGGTTTCTGTGACACCTACACCAATTAGTGATGAAGATAATGATAACGATCATGAAACTTCAGATCAAGTTACTACCGAACCTCGTAGATCAACCAGAGTAAGATCCGCACCAGAGTGGTACAGTAATCCTGTTCTGGAAGTCATGCTACTAGATCATGATGAACCTACGAACTATGAAGAAGCGATGGTGAGCCCAGATTCCGCAAAATGGCTAGAAGCCATGAAATCTGAGATGGGATCCATGTATGAGAACAAAGTGTGGACTTTGATTGACTTGCCTGTTGATCGGCAAGCAATTGAGAATAAATGGATCTTCAAGAAGAAGACTGACGCTGACAGTAATGTTACTGTCTACAAAGCTCGACTTGTTGCAAAAGGTTTTCGACAAGTTCAAGGGATTGACTACGATGAGACCTTCTCACCCGTAGCGATGCTTAAGTCCGTCCGAATCATGTTAGCAATTGCCGCATTTTATGATTATGAAATTTGGCAAATGGATGTCAAAACTGCATTCATGAATGGATTTCTGGAAGAAGAGTTGTAGATGATGCAACCAGAAGGTTTTGTCGATCCAAAGGGAGCTAACAAAGTGTGCAAGCTCCAGCGATCCATGTATGGACTAGTGCAAGCCTCTCGGAGTTGGAATAAACGCTTTGATAGTGTGATCAAAGCATTTGGTTTTGTACAGACTTTTGGAGAAACCTGTATTTACAAGAAAGTGAGTGGGAGCTCTGTAGCATTTCTGATATTATATGTGGATGACATATTATTGATTGGAAATGTTATAGAATTTCTGGATAGCATAAAGGGATACTTGAATAAGAGTTTTTCAATGAAAGACCTCGGTGAATCTGCTTACATATTGGGCATTAAGATCTATAGAGATAGATCAAGATGCTTAATTAGACTTTCACAAAGCACATACCTTGACAAGGTTTTGAAGAAGTTCAAAATGGATCAAGCAAAGAAAGGGTTCTTGCCTGTGTTACACGGTGTGAAGTTGAGTAAGACTCAATGTCCGACCACCGCGGAAGATAGAGAGAAAATGAAAGATGTTCCCTATGCTTCAGCCATAGGCTCTATCATGTATGCAATGCTGTGTACCAGACCTGATGTGTGCCTTGCTATAAGTGTAGCAGGGAGGTACCAAAGTAACACAGGAGTGGATCACTGGACAGCGGTCAAGAACATCCTGAAATACCTGAAAAGGACTAAGGATATGTTTCTCGTATATGGAGGTGACAAAGAGCTCATTGTAAATGGTTACGTTGATGCAAGCTTTGACATTGATCCGGACGATTCTAAATCACAAACCAGATACGTGTTTTTACTTAACGGTGGAGCTGTCAATTGGTGCAGTTCTAAACAAAGTGTCGTGGCGGGATCTACATGTGAAGCGGAGTACATAGCTGCTTCGGAAGCAGCAAATGAAGGAGTCTGGATGAAGGAGTTCATATCTGATCTAGGTGTCATACCTAGTGCATCGGGTCCAATGAAAATCTTTTGTGACAATACTGGTGCAATTGCCTTGGCGAAGGAATCCAAATTTCACAAGAGAACCAAACACATCAAGAGACGCTTCAATTCCATTCGGGATTTAGTCCAAGAGGGAGACATAGAAATTTGCAAGATACATACTGATCTGAATGTTGCAGACCAGCTGACTAAGCCTCTTCCACGAGCAAAACATGATCAACACCAAGGCTCCATGGGTGTTAGAATCATTACTGTGTAATCTAGTTTATTGACTCTAGTGCAAGTGGGAGACTGAAGGAAATATGCCCTAGAGGCAATAATAAAGTTATTATTTATTTCATTATATCATGATAAATGTTTATTATTCATGCTAGAATGGTATTAACCGGAAACATAATACATGTGTGAATACATAGACAAAAACAGAGAGTCACTAGTATGCCTCTACTTGACTAGCTCGTTAATCAAAGATGGTTATGTTTCCTAACCATAGACATGAGTTGTCATTTGATTAACGGGATCACATCATTAGGAGAATGATGTGATTGACTTGACCCATTCCGTTAGCTTAGCACTTGATCGTTTAGTTTGTTGCTATTGCTTTCTTCATAACTTATACATGTTCCTATGACTATGAGATTATGCAACTCCCGTTTACCGGAGGAACACTTTGTGTGCTACCAAACATCACAATGAAACTGAGTGATTATAAAGGTGCTCTACAGGTGTCTCCGAAGGTACTTGTTGGGTTGGCGTATTTCGAGATTAGGATTTGTCACTCCGATTGTCGGAGAGGTATCTCTGGGCCCTCTCGGTAATGCACATCACTCAAGCCTTGCAAGCATTGCAACTAATAAGTTAGTTGCAGGATCATGTATTACGGAACGAGTAAAGAGACTTGTCGGTAACGAGATTGAACTAGGTATTGAGATACCGACGATCGAATCTCGGGCAAGTAACATACCGATGACAAAGGGAACAACGTATGTTGTTATGCGGTCTGACTGATAAAGATCTTCATAGAATATGTAGGAGCCAATATGAGCATCCAGGTTCCGCTATTGGTTATTGACCGGAGACGTGTCTCGGTCATGTCTACATAGTTCTCGAACCCGTAGGGTCCACACGCTTAAAGTTCGGTGACGATCGTAATTAGGGTTTTTGTGTTTCGATGTACCGAAGGTTGTTCGGAGTCCCGGATGTGATCACGGACATGACGAGGAGTCTCGAAATGGTCGAGACATAAAGATTGATATATTATAAGCCTATATTTGGATATCGGAAACGTTTCGGGTGAAATCGGGATTTTACCGGAGTACCGGGGGGGTTACCGGAACCCCCCCCCCCCGGGGGGGGGGTTATTGGGCCTACATGGGCCATAAGGGAGAAGAGGAGGGCCGGCCAGGGTAGGCCACGCGCCCCTCCCCCCTAGTTCGAATAGGACAAGGAAGTGGGGCGGCGCCCCCCTTTCCTCTTTCTCCCTTCCTCCTTCCTTTTCCAACAAGGCAAGAGGGGGGAGTCCTACTCCCGGTTGGAGTAGGACTCCTCCAGGCGCACCCATAGGGCCGGCCGCACCTTCCCCTCTCCCTCCTTTATATACTGAGGCAAGGGGCACCCCATGACACACAAGTTGATCCTCGTGATCGTTCCTTAGCCGTGTGCGGTGCCCCCTTCCACCATATTCCACCTCGGTCATATTGTAGCGGTGCTTAGGCGAAGCCCTGCGTCGGTAGAACATCATCACCGTCATCACGCCATCGTGCTGATGAAACTCTCCCTCAATGTTTTGCTGGATCGGAACTCGAGGGACGTCACCGAGTTGAACGTGTGCAGAACTCGGAGGTGCCGTACGTTCGGTACTTCGATCGGTCGGATCGGGAAGACGTACGACTACTTCCTCTATGTTGTGTCAACACTTCCGTTGCCGGTCTATGAGGGTACGTAGACAACACTCTCCCCTCTCGTTGCTATGCATCACCATGATCTTGCGTGTGCGTAGGAAAATTTTGAAATTACTACGTTCCCCAACACACGAGACTGTGAAGATAGCAACACTAGCAAGCAAGCACAGAGGCTCCTGCCTATGTAGTGGAGTACTACTAGTTTTCTTTTGTCTACCGGAGCTGGCTTGACCTCGCCAATGACTGTCGAGAAGTCTTCATGCATGTGCCCCGGAGGCACAATTGTCGTCATTTTGATCTGAAGCACCGGATTATAACATATAACACGAAAAAAATGCCACATGACAAGAAATCATAACCTCACTGCCCAATGGAGACAACATGAATCCCGACGGACAAACTAGACGAGGATCAAATCTCAAATTAAAGATAAACTCGAAGAAAAGGGGTCTATCAATAGATGTCTGTCGGGTGGTAGGTGCGACATATGCCAACGAGTGGCTTATCATTGTGGGAGCCAGTAAGACATCGCCGGTGCCTGGAAACGGGATAAGGCGAAGACATGCACGCCGGCGGATCTTACCCAGCTTCGGGGCTCTCTGTGGAGATAACACCCCTACTGCTGCTCTGCGGGGTCTCCGCATGTTCACTAGATGAATCAGGTGGCTACACAACGCTCCTTGAGCTGTTTTGGGGGGAAGGAGGAAGAAGGGCACGGCTAGCCTGCTTCTTCTCCTTGATTTTTGTGTCTAGAATTAGCTAAGGGTCCAACCCTTTGCATGGGTGCTCCGGGGGGTTTATATAGGCCTACCCCCTGGGGGTACGATGGTAATCTGGCTGGGCACGGGGCCCAGCCGTCTGTGACTTCGCTCGCTGGCTTCTGCGCCGGCTGCTGGGGCCCGCCGACTGGTGGGTCCCGCCGGCTGCCGGCCCCTTGGTCGACAGGCAGGCCCCACTATCCAGGGCCTGGTCGGCGGCTGGTTACTGTGGCTTCATCTTGTTGACGTGAGCTCCATCGTGGCAAGCGCGGCTACAGTACCGCCACCTGTCAGGCGATCGCTGTAGCCTTACCGCGTCTTGTCTCCTTAATGGGGCGTCCTCTTCGAGGAAGGCGGCAAGCCGGCTGCGGGGAGCCGGCTCTGTCTTGGGCCGACTAGTTGGAGGCGTGGCCGCCTTCGGGCGTCTCTCTGCTCAAAGGGGCCCTCTGTCTGTGGGCCACGCTGGCGGCCCGTCGTGGGTGATGCCAGGGTCAACATGGCAACAGTGGTGCGCTGGACGGGTCGCCTAGCCCGTACGTCCCACCATGCCAGGCGTGCTCCGGGATTCGGGGGTGGCAGGCTTTACTGTAGCCACGCCCCGTCGCACCGCCGTTAGGCGGGTGCAAACTTTGTGGGTACGGTCTTGACCGCTTTATGGGGAGCCGGCTTCTTGGAGTCGGCCTTCTCATGGCCGGCTTCTTGGAGTCGGCCTTCTCATGAGGGCTAAAGTCGGACCGCCTTCCGAAAGCCGGCCTGGGTGGCAGCCAGCAAGGGGAAGGAGGCCCCTATGTTTTGAATTCTTGAGAGCCGGGCGGGCTCGTAATTTCTTCAGGACGGCCAGGGGAAGCCGGCTAGGCTACCCATGGCTATTTACTCCGACAGTAGTCCCCGAAGCTGATCGAGCTCCGAGGTGAGCAACGGGACGAGAAGCTTGGTCAGCTTCACATCCTAGAGAGCCGGCTTAGCGGGTGTATGCCGACTTTAGAAAGCCCGGCGTCTCGTAGGCGAGAGGAGGGGGAGGGGGCAACCCGCGTGCCGACTACGGGCCCCCCGCGGCCACGTGGCGGCGAGACCCTGCGAGCGCACTCGCGCGACGGGACGCCGCCGCAGGCCCGGGCCCGCCACTCGCGAGCCTTGGTCCGGGCGCAGATCTTCCGTGGCCCACAGGGGCCGCTCGCCTTCTCGAGGCAGTTTCATTTCGCCGTTAAGGCTCGACAATCGCGGGACATGGGGAGTGGGCACGATCGATCCCCACGCTTCCCCACGCCGCGCCTCCTCGGCTCCGCCACGTGAGCCTATAAGTAGGGGGAGGAGCGACAGAGGTTCGCATGCTCCCTCCCGCTCCGCCCCTCCTAACCCTCATCTTCTTCCTCTCGCTGCCGTTGCAGCTTCCCGTCTCAGCGCCGTTGCATCTCCACACCGCCTCGTTCCCATGACGCTATCAAGCTCGTGGGACGACTCCAACGTCCATGAAGATCACGTGGAGTTCCTTCGCCAGACCCGGCGCCTGCCCGGCGCCGACCGCGTACAGGTCCGCTTGGCGCCCGCGAAGGAGATCTCGCCGGCGCCGGAGGAGGGCGAGCGGGTCGTCTTCCACTCGCACTGCCTGCGCGGCTTCGGCCTTCCGGCGAGCGGGTTTCTGCGCTCTTTCCTGGAGTTCTACAACCTCCAGCCGCATCACCTCATGCCCAATGCGGTGATTCTACTGTCGGCCTTCGTCTCCCTCTGCGAAGGCTTCTTGGGGCTGCTCCCCACGCTGGAGCTCTGGGGAGAGTTCTTCCAGAGCAAGCTCGGCATGGTCATCGCCGGTGTGCCCGCCCCCTGCGGAGCCTTCATCGCCATGAGGAGGGCGAGCGAGAACAATCCGTTCCCGCCCATCCCCCTGATCCAGTCGGTGAAGGTCTGGCAGAGATCTTATTTCTATGTGAAGAACGTCGCTGAGCAAGGAGACTACATCAACCTGCCGGATTACGTAGCCGGCCCGCCGGCTGGGAGGCAGCCCTCGTGGAGCTTCCGGTCCCGGTCATTGTCTCCGGCCGGGAACGCCGCCATCTCCCGGCTTCGGGTGTTGGTTCAGTCGGAAGGCTTGCGCGGGGCCGAGTTGGTGGCCGCCTTCGTGGAGCGCCGGATCCTTCCTCTCCAAAGCCGGCCCCATATGATGTGTCAGATGAGCGGCCGCTTCGACCCCAGCCGTCTGAGCACATGGGAAATGCCCCACGCGGAGGTGGCGCTCATGGTTAACTACATCGCCAACTATAAGCTCGCCGGGGACTGGCAATACGGCAAGGTGCCGTATTCCCGCGCCAATCCTCCGCCCGTGGTAAGTCTCTCTCTCTATCTTCTTATTGTCGTCAGCCGGCTTCATGATGGCCGGCTTTTGACTAGCCGGCTCTTTTGAGCAGAACCCTCTTCTTGCGCCACCGGTTGGGGCGGCGGGAATTGAATGCCAGTATACCCCCGACCGCATGGTGGATGATGTTGATGACCCGGATTTGGGGGCGGCCGCCATGGAGGACGCCGTCGCGGGGGACAGTGCCGAGCTCGGAGGCTCAAGGTTCACCGCGAGCTTCGAGGACTGGCCGGACGAATTCGAAGCCGAAGTCGCCCCGCGTCGCCAGCCGGCGGCCGACCAACAGGGCGCGGGCTCGTCTGTCGCGCCAGCTGCCGGCGGCGCGCAGAAGCGTCGGGCCGCTCTAGGCCTCTTCGGCAGTCGGCCGAAGAAGTCCAAGCCCTCCACCGCGGCGACAAAGCGAGACGAGGCGGCCGCGAAGGCGGCCCGCTTCAGCAAGGTGGTGAAGCAGCCCTAGGCGGTCTCGGCGTAAGTCTTCGACTGCCTTGCCGCATGCTCGTCATCATTCTCTTTCTCTTCGAATATTCTTCTTAACTTTTCTTTGCTTGCCGGACAGCGCGCCGCTTTCGCGGGGCCCGGGCGGCTCCGTCGTGGGGCCGGCTGGAGGGTCTTCGAGCTCCCGCCGCGTGGACCCGCGCGCCGATCTCAGGGAGGCCACGGAGCGGAACACCCATGAAGTGCGGGAGGAGCGCGAGGCGGCGGAGAAGGCGGCCGCCCAGGCAGCGAGGGAGCAAGCCGAGGCGGCAGCCAAGGCCTAGATGGAGGCGGCTACCGCGGAGGCGGAGGCGGAAAGCTCGCGCAGCCAACCTCCACTGCTCGCCATTCCTCTCCGAGCCATAGCCCCTGACACCTCATTGCCCTTGGCGGAGGAGATCGTCCAAGACCCGCCGCTATTGGAGAGGAGGGAGGACCCCGTGGCCTTGGCAGGGAGAGCGCCGCTAGCAGCGCCAACCGGAGCAGGCCAAGGCGGTCAATCGTCAGCGGCGCCAGAGGGGCCGGCCGGGGGTGAGCCGGAGAACAGAGCTGGCCTCGAGGTGCAGCTGGCGACGGGCCGGCGCGTAGGGGGAAGCGCCGCTCCGCCGGAGTTGCGCCGAGCCGCGGGCGCAGGCCAGCCGGCGGAAGATCTGGAGGCGCCTAGCACCGCCGTGTCCGAGTGGACTCCCAGCGGGAGGACTGGCGAGCTAGATGCGGCGGCTCAAGGGGTCCGGAGCCGGCTGCAAGCTCAGGCCGCCCTGCTGCAACAGCTCAACCAAGAGTTCTTGTCAACGCGAGCCACTATCTGGGTGAGCCCTTCGTTCTTGGCTGCTTTGCTTTCTTAATTTCTTCCGTGGGGGCGCGTCAGCGCACCCACTGGGTGTAGTCCCCGAGATTCGGGCCGACTGCTGCGCAGTCGGGTCAGATCTTTCTCGACGGCCACCTTACTTTGCTTCTTTCTGAACTTTCAGGAATACCACAACCTTCGTGCTGCCGCCTTCAACTCCCAGGCTCGGGAGTTGAGCCGGCGGACCGACGACCTGGCTGACAGCCGAAGTAAGTACTCGATTTTGTCTGTCTCCTGTGAGGGCGCGTCAGCACACCCACTGGGTGTAGTCCCCGAGATTTGGGCCGACTGCTGCGCAGTCGGGTCGGATCTTTCTTGACGACTCTTTTCTTATTGGGTTTTCTTTGTCTTTAGGGGTCAACGCCGACTTGAGGAAGGAGCTCGGTGAGGCGAAGGCCGCCCTTCATACCAAGGAGGCTGAGTGCGCCGCCTTGGTCCAGGAAAGGGATTGCCTAGCCAAGAAGCTGGCCGACCAAGAGGAGAGCCACAAAGCAGCCCTGCAGGCGGCGCAGGAAAGCGAAGACGCCTTGATGGCGGAGTATGAGATGGCGGCGGCGACCTGGTCTGAGACCCGGCGAGGCCTGGACGAAGGCTTCGGCCGGATCGAGGACTTGATCGATGGTAAGCTGCCTTCCTCGACCCTCCCCTGCCCCTTGCCGCTTGGGTTTTTTGACTTATCTTGAGCTGTTGCAGATTACTTCCCGGGCTACTCCGCCTTCGCCGCCCAAAGCATTGAGGCCCATCGCGAGGCGCGCCGTCAAGCGGGGGCCGACATTGCGCCGGATGCAAACCGGACCCTTGAGGAGCAGCTCCTGGCTATCCAGGCACGGTTGCAGCCGGCTCATCGGATGCTTCACCGGCTCCAACGTGCCAGGACGCAAGTGTTGGCCGCCCTCTGGCCCGGCGAGACGATCCCCCGCACCCCAAGCCGAACTGCCGACTGGCTGGAAGTCGCAGTTGGTCGCTTCGAGGCTTGGAAAGCGTCAGCGGCCCGCCTCGGAGCCGGGCAACCGTTGGATTTCGTTCGGGCTTGGTAATCAGGGTTGAGCCTGGACCAGCTGCGCACTTGGCGGATGGAGGCCGACGCGGAGCTGGAGGAGGTGAGGCCGGCTATCGCCCAGCGAGCTTCGACGATCGCCGAGTGCACCGACATCAGCGTTTTCACACCCGAAATCGATGATGACGGTGTTGTTCAGCCGGAGGAGTGGTTCAGGCTGGACCCGGCGGTGGGCGAGGACTCGGCGGAGGAGATTGCCTCCAGCGACGAGGGCGAAGAAGATGAAGACGAGGGCGGCAAAGACATCGAGCCGGCTGGTGGAACAACCAGCCGACCTCAGGCCGACCGTGCCTCCAGCAATGAGGCACGTGGAAGCGCACCCTCTGCGGGAGGCGGCGACCAAGCCGAAGTTCGTCAGCCGACCGCTCCTTCAGCCGGTACGACCGTCTCCGCCAACCAGTCTGGCTCGTCGGCCGCTCCGCCAGCTTGACCTGCCGTCTTTATCTTTCCTGCTTTGTTGTCTTTGAACAATCTTTGTTAAGTTTTCGCAGTTCCACCCACTGGGGGTGTATCCAAACTATGTTGAATGCTGGCCTCTTGGAGGTCTTTTTATGTAAATATTATCAGGTGCATGTTAGGTTTCCATTCACGTATGCTTTTTTATCCTTAGGCTTTTTCCTTTGCCGCCTTCCCTCTTTGGGGAGGTAAGTAGTTGAGCTTTCTTGGATTAAAGTGAAGTGAATGGAAGCCGGCCGGCCGGCTACTCTGGTAGCCAGTCGGCGGTGTGAGAAAAACCGGCTTTTGTTATATTAGTCCGTTAGTCCCTAGCCGTTTTTCATGTGGGCGCCCGTTCCTACCTTTAACTCTTGCCAGCCGGACAACCGGTTCTTCGGAGTGCGACTTTTGGCAAGAGAAGGCTTGAGAGCCGGCACACTACTTGTCTGACTGTGGGTAGGACTTCTAACATAACTCCAGTCGGCCAGTCCCCGAGCCGACTAGTCGAACTCGGTGCCAGATGGAATAAGTAAATGACACAACAAGGTTATGAGCATGATAATTTTCATTCATAAATAAGAGATGGCAGTCCCCGAGCCCTCCTCGTGGAGCCTATTGTCTTATACTTAATACAAAAGTTAGTGCGGTACATACTGCATTTCAACTGTAAAATCTTCGGAGGAGGTTGGCGTTCCATGGTCGTTCCGACTCCCTGCCGGAGTCGTCTCTCTTGCGTCCCTTCGGCTTCTGTGCGTCGATCAGGTAGTAGGAGTCGTTGCCTAGAGCTCTGCTGATGACGAAGGGGCCTTCCCAAGGGGCTGAGAGCTTGTGCTGGCCGGCTGTTCGCTGGATCTGCCGGAGCACAAGATCTCCCTCTTGGAAAGATCTTGGCCTGACTTTCCGGCTGTGGTAGCGGTGCAAACCCTGCTGGTAGATGGCAGACCGGCTGAGGGCTAACAGCCGGCTTTCTTCCAGCAGGTCGACGCCGTCTTCTCGTGCTTCCTTGGCCTCCGCTTCCGTGTACATGGTTACTCGAGGCGAGTCAAACTCGATGTCAGTTGGGATGACCGCCTCGGCACCATACACAAGGAAGAAAGGGGTGAAGCCGGTTGACTTGTTTGGTGTAGTGCGCAGACTCCAGAGGACAGCCGGCAGCTCATCGAGCCAACAGCCGGCCGAGCGCTCCAGAGGTACGACCAGTCGAGGCTTGATATCGGAGAGGATGAGGCCGTTGGCTCGCTCGACCTGGCCGTTGGACTGCGGGTGGGCGACGGATGCTAAGTCCATCCGGATACCTTGGGCTGCGCAGAAACGTGCCAAGGCTCCTTTGGCAAAATTTGTGCCATTGTTGGTGATGATGCTGTGCGGCACGCCGTACCGAGTTGTTATGTCTGCGATGAACGTCACGGCAGTCGGCCCATTCAGCTTCTTGATCGGCTTTGCCTCAACCCACTTGGTGAATTTGTCCACGGCGATGAGCAAATGCGTCATGCCGCTGCGCGCCGTCTTGAATGGGCCCACCATGTCCAGTCCCCAAACGGCAAAGGGCCAAGTGAGGGGAATGGTCTTGAGTGCCGAAGCCGGCACATGTTGCTTGGAGCTGAAGAGTTGGCATCCCTTGCAATGTTTGACTAATTCTTTGGCGTCATCCAAAGCAGTCGGCTAGAAGAAACCATGGCGGAAGGCTTTGGCGACAAGTGATCTTGAGGCTGCATGGTGGCCGCATTCACCTTGGTGAATGTCTGTGAGGATTGCAATGCCCTTCTCTTGCTCGACGCACCGTTGGAGGATTCTAGTGACACTGCGCTTGAGTAGTTCTCTGTTGACGATTGTGTATGCTCCGGCTCAACGTTGGACTTGTCTTGCTTCTGTTTCTTCAGCCGACAAGTCTTGGTTTACTAGGAAGTTGAGGATGGACTGAGCCCATGATGGAGCCGCGACTTCTCCTACCGCCAATGTGGCTACTGCTACCAGGGTGGGCGGGCTGGGCGGTGAGGTGCTGGAGTTGGCCGCCGACTGTAGCGCTGGTGCAGTCCCCGGGCCGGCTGCCGGAGTCCCCGAGCCGGCCGCCGAAGTCCCCGAGCCGGTTGCCGAAGTCCCCGAGCCGGCTACGGGGGTCTTGGGGTCGCCTACTTGGTTCTTCGAGCCGGACCCGACCGCGTCGGGGTCAGGCGGCACGAAGATGGAATCGGATTCCGGAGACGGCTTGATAGATGGCTTGAGGAGGCGTTGTAGAGCAACGCCGGTTGGAATTGCTTGCCGAGTGGAGCCTATTCGGGCCAGGGCGTCGGCTGGCTCGTTGTCGGCTCGTGGTACGTGGAGGAACTCGCATCCTTCAAAGTATCCGCTGATTTGTTGGACCAGGAAGCGGTAGCTCACCATATTCGCGTCCTTGGCGTCCCAGTCGCCGGATGATTGCTGGACTACCAGGTCCGAGTCGCCATAACATAGGATCCGGCGAATGCCAAGTTCTTTGGCAAGCCGGAGCCCGTGTATGAGCGCCTCGTACTCGGCCACATTGTTGGAGGCGGCAAAGTGGATCTGTAGCGTGTATCTGAGCTTGTCGCCTTTCGGAGAGGTAAGGACGACGCCGGCTCCCAAGTCGGTGCGCATCTTGGACCCGTCGAAGTGCATGCGCCAATGGGTGGAGTCGGGAGCCGGTGGCAGGTACTGGGTCTCGGCCCAGTCGACGAGGAAGTCGGCCAGTGCTTGGGACTTGATGGCAGTGCGGGGCTGGTAGAAGATCGTGTACGGGGCCAGCTCGATGGCCCATTTCGCCACCCGGCCGGATGCATCCCGGCTGCCTATGATCTCGGCTAGCGGGGCAGTGCATACGACCGTGACGGGATGCTCTTGAAAGTAGGGCTTCAACTTCTTGGTGGTGAAGTACACGCATAACACATCTTTTGGTAGTGCGGGTAGTTCTGCTTCGAGGCGGACATCACCTTGCTCAAATAGTACACCGGCCTCTGGACCGGCTGGGCTCGGCCTTCTTCTGGGCGTTGGACTACGATGACGGTGCTGACCACCCGGCTGGTTGCAGCGATGTAGAGGAGCATGTGCTCTTTCTCAGTCGGCGCCGCGAGGACAGGCGACGTGGCCAGCATCTTCTTCAGCTCGTGAAAAGCTTGGTCGGCCTGGTTGTTCCACTCAAAGTGAGTGCTCTTCTTCATGAGGCGGTAGAGAGGGAGAGCCTTCTCTCCCAGCCGGCTGATGAAGCGGTTCAAGGAGGCTAAGCACCCGGTGAACATCTGAATGTCTCGAAGCTTGGTGGGGATCACCATTCTCTCGATGGCCTTGATCTTCACCGGGTTGCATTCGATGCCACGTTCGGAGACCAGGAAGCCTAGGAGCTGGCCGGCTGGCACTCCGAACACGCATTTCTCGGGGTTGAGCTTGATTTGGAACCGGCGTAGGTTCTCAAACGTTTCCTTGAGGTCTCCCAGCAAGGTGCCGCGCTTCTCCATCTTCACCACGATGTTGTCCACGTATACGTGAGCGTTTCTGCCGAGTTGCTTGAGGAGGCACTTCTGCATGCAACGCTGAAAAGTGGCACCAGCATTTCTCAAGCCGAATGTCATAGTCAGGTAGCAGAAGGCTCCAAATGGCGTGATGAAGGCGGTCTTCAGGCGGTCGTCCGGGTCTAGCTTTATCTGATGGTACTCGGAGTAAGCATCCAAAAAACTCAACAGCTCGCATCCGGCTGTGGAGTCTATCACTTGGTCAATCCTTGGTAGGGCAAAAGGATCTTTGGGGCAAGCCTTGTTGAGGCTCGTGTAGTCTATACACATGCGCCACTTGTTGTTCTTCTTTAGCACAAGGACCGGGTTGGCGAGCCACTCTGGAAAGAAAACTTCCATGATGAAGCCGGCCGCCAAGAGCCGGGCTATCTCCTCTCCTACAATCCTGCACTTCTCCTCTGACAATCGGCGAAGGGGTTGCCTGACTGGCTTTGCGTCTTCTCGAACGTGTAGTTTGTGCTCGGCGAATTTCCTCGGAACACCCGGCATGTCCTTGGGGGACCATCCAAAGATGTCCCGATTCTCATGGAGGAAATCGGCAAGCTCGCCTTCCTATTTGCTGTTCAGGTTCGCCCCGATGACGGCAAACCTCTCTGGATGCTCGGGGTCAAGAGGTATCTTCTTCGTCTCCTTGGCCGACTGGAAAGATCCCTGAGCATCGTGCTCCTTGGGGTCGGGGGACACGGCCGACTGCTTGCCGGCTATGGCCATGGCTCGGTCCAGCATCTTCTTCTCTTCGGCAATCACAAGGGACTCGGCCAGCCGGCTACTGGCCGCCGCACACTCGGAGGACTTCTTATAATCATCGGCTACGGTGATGACGCCTTTGGTGCTTGGTATCTTCATCTTGAGGTATGCACAGTGGGGAACTGCCATGAATTTGGCCAAAGCAGGTCGGCCAAGCAATGCATGGTAAGGGCTCTCCAGGTCCACCACTTCAAACCAGATTGCTTCCCGGTGGAAATGCTCCTTGTCCCCAAAAAGTACATCAATCTTGATTTTGCCAATGGGGGCGCAGGACAGGCTGGGTACGATGCCATGGAACACTGTCCGCGTAGGCATCAGCTGCTTCGTCTTGACATTTAGCTTTTCCAGGGTGTCACGGTACAGGATGTTGATGCTGCTCCCGCTGTCTATCAACATACGGGAGAAGCGGGCGGCACGTCTGTCCGTTGCAAGGGTGGCTTCCAGGACCAAAGCATAAGAGCCGGGACACGGCATCACCTCCGGATGGTCGGCCCGGCTCCAACTGATGGGCTTTTTTGACCAATGCATGTGTCCGGCGGGGTTGGCAGCGACCATGCTGACTTCCTGGTGCTCTCGGCGTTTGCTGCGCCGGTCTTCGGGCTGGCTGGTAAAGACGATGTAGGTGGCTTGCTCGTCAGGGAACTCGTCATGCACGGCTCCGACTGCGGGCCGAGCGGCCGGAGGCGGCGGGGCCGGAGGTGGCGGGCCGGCGGGCGGAGGCGGCAAGAGACCCTCACCCTTGGAGATTTGGGTGAGCCAATTGCACTTCCGGGTCGTGTGGTTGGACGGCTTCGCGCCGCTGTGGAACTTGCAAGGGGCGTCGAGAGTTTGCTCGTAGGAGAAAGCGGGCCGCCAAGCCGGCCTGCCGCCCTTGGGTTTCTTGGGCGCCGGTCGTTCTTCAGGCGGCGCGTCTTCGACTGTGGCCACCTGTCGACTGGCGGGAGGGGGCGCGGGGCCCTTGCGCTTGTGGTCGTTCGAGTTGGGGTGTCGGCCGGAATCCCCAGCCGACGTCTTGGGCGCCGGGTTGAGTACCTTTCCGGACGCGTCTACCCGAAGCTCGGTCTTCATTGAGGAGTCGGCGGTGGCGTACTTATCCGCTATGTCCAGAAGTTTGTCGAGGGTAGCCGGCTCGTCGCAGAGGAGCTTGTGCTTGAGGAGGGTGCCTTCTCGGCATCCGGCTGTGAAGTATTCTATGGCTTGCACCTCGTGCACCCCTTCGCAGGAGTTGCGGAACTCGGCCCAACGCGTGAGGTAAACGCGAGTGGACTCGACGGGGCCTTGTACGCACAAGGAGAGCTGTCTGGGCTTGGGAGCCCGCTTGTAGGTGCTGGTGAAGTTGCGGATGAAGGCTTCTGTGAAATCTAGCCAGCTGTTGATGCTACGCGGCTTGAGGCTGTTGAGCCAGGTCCGCGCCGTGCCTTGCAGCATGAGGGGCATGTACTTCACGGCAACGCGCCGGTTGCCGTTGGCTATGCTAACCGCTGTGGAGTAGTCGATCAACCAATCTTCCGGCTTTACGGAGCCGTTGTACTTGGGTGTGTCTCTTGGGAGAGAGAACCCTTTGGGAAAGTGCTCGTCGCGGATGCGGGGGCCGAAACAAGGCGGGCCGACATCGTCTTCTTCTTCCAACGCCAGGGATCGCGCCAGGCGGTCGATCCGATGGCCGGCGTCGCTCTCGCCGATTCCTTCACGGCGGCCTAGCCGGCCGCTGAGAGTCGAGTGCGCCACTAGCGGCGAGGCGGGATATCTCTCTCCACAGGGCGGAGGCGGAGGCGGGTTGCCTCGCCATTCCATGGCTCTGGGATGACCGTCCGCGTCTCGCTCGATGGAGATCCGGGTCCGGCTACGGCTGGTAGCCGGCTCCTTCTCGCGTCGCGCGCGGGTATTGCTCGTAGTCGGCGTCCGAGACGTCGCGCCGTGATCTCGGCGCGGGGGAGGGCTTCCCGCGCGGGCCTCTGCTTCGTGCCGCTGCGCGGCTGAGTCGATCAGTTGCTGGATGCGCCGGGTCATGTGGGGGAGGTCTTCGGCCTCCAAGCTGTCCAACTCGTCTACGGCCGCCTGGGCGGCACGCAAGTTCTCGAGCGGCGTGGCATAGACCGGACGGTCGACTCCCAGCGTGTCGGCGATGACGGCGCCGCGTCGCTTGACAAGGCCGGCCCGGCTTGGCCCGCCCCGGGCCGGCGTGCCGAAGGCGGCGCGGTCAGCTTCGCGTTGGTAGGCCTCAGTGAGGCGTCTTACGGAGGCCAGCCTCCGGCCCTCTGCGAGGAGGGCGAGGCGGCGGGCTTCCAGTGCTTCGTCGTCGGCATCAGCCGAGAGGGGAGCGGATAAGTCGTGGGCCGCCGCGCGCGAAGCGTCGTGGGCGCTCTCGTCGGTCAGGCCGCCGTGGCCGACAACCATCACTTCAGCGGTGACAGCATCGCAGCCGTCGGTTCGAGGAAGCGGGTCATTGTAGATCGCGACGTTGGTGGGGAAGGTGTCGTAGGAGGCCGTGTCGGAGTCGCCAGGCATCGGGTCGGTGGAGCCAACCGACTCCAGATCCGCAGCGGGCTCGCTGGAGACATGGAGCTAGCCGAGAAGGTTGGCGAGGTGGTCGGTGCCCGCATCGGAGGCGAGCTCGTCGGAGATGAGAGTTTTGTCGAGGAGATCAGCGAGGCCGCCTGCCGTGCAGATGCTAGTGACGCCTTGTAGCGCGTCGTGGCAAGCGCCATCGAGCGTGCCGGGCTGGCTACGCTTGCGGGGGAGGAATAGGGTTCCCGTCCAGAACAGGTCTCCGGACGACGGTGCACCTGGCCCCATGGTGGGCGCCAAATGTCGGGTGGTAGGTGCGACATATGCCAACGGGTGGCTTATCATTGTGGGAGCCAGTAAGACATCGCCGGTGCCTGGAAACGGGATAAGGCGAAGACATGCACGCCGGCGGATCTTACCCAGCTTCGGGGCTCTCCGTGGAGATAACACCCCTACCGCTGCTCTGCGGGGTCTCCGCATGTTCACTAGATGAATCAGGTGGCTACACAATGCTCCTTGAGCTGTTTTGGGGGGAAGGAGGAAGAAGGGCACGGCTAGCCTGCTTCTTCTCCTTGATTTTTGTGTCTAGAATTAGCTAAGGGTCCAACCCTTTGCATGGGTGCTCCGGGGGGGTTATATAGGCCTACCCCCCGGGGGTACGATGGTAATCCGGCTGGGCACGGGGCCCAGCCGTCTGTGACTGCGCTCGCCGGCTTCTGCGCCGGCTGCTGGGGCCCGCCGACTAGTGGGTCCCGCCGGCTGCCGGCCCCTTGGTCGACAGGAAGGCCCCACTATCCAGGGCCTGGTCAGCGGCTGGTTACTGTGGCTTCATCTTGTTGACATGAGCTCCATCGTGGCAAGCGTGGCTACAGTACCGCCGCCTATCAGGCGATCGCTGTAGCCTTACCGCGTCTTGTCTCCTTAATGGGGCGTCCTCTTCGAGGAAGGCGGCTGCGGGGAGCCGGCTCTGTCTTGGGCCGATTAGTTGGAGGCGTGGCCGCCTTCGGGCGTCTCTCTGCTCAAAGGGGCCCTCCGTCTGTGGGCCACGCTGGCGGCCCGTCGTGGGTGATGCCAGGGTCAACATGGCAATAGTGGTGCGCCGGACGGGTCGCCTAGCCCGTATGGCCCACCATGCCAGGCGTGCTCCGGGATTCGGGGGTGGCAAGCTTTACTGTAGCCACGCCCCGTCGCACCGCCGTTAGGCGGGTGCAAACTTTGTGGGTACGGTCTTGACCGCTTTATGGGAAGCCGGCTTCTTGGAGTCGGCCTTCTCATGGCCGGCTTCTTGGAGTCGGCCTTCTCATGAGGGCTAAAGTCGGACCGCCTTCCGAAAGCCGGCCTGGGTGGCAGCCAGCAAGGGGAAGGCGGCCCCTATGTTTTGAATTCTTGAGAGCCGGGCGGGCTCGTAATTTCTTCAGGAGGGCCAGGGGAAGCCGGCTTGGCTACCCATGGCTATTTACTCCGACAATGTCCTAATTAACATAGCCGGCTTGACCTAGATGGCAGCCGAGTAGTCTTCGTGCATGTGCCCCCAATGACCAGCGCCTTGGAGGAAGTCAGTTGTCATTGTTTAACCCTCGCAGTGATCCGAAGCACATGAAACCTAATATTGTGAGATGACAAGAAAACTTTTTTTAGATTTCTCATGAGAACTACAGCCATGTACAACATAGCCTGCATGATATGTAGATGATAGCCAATCCAGGCGTGTCTGCTAGAGTCTGGTCACATGCATGGACGAACTGATCTTCCGTGTCATGCAGGGATCGTCCATGCACCAACGTCTGTACAACACTTCTCTAGTACTATTGCTCGTCTCTCTCTTCTATTAACTCACCCAACTTGCGAGGCCGGGGAGTGTGCCTATGGTTGGTTCTCAATTGCGGTACCACATGTGTGTGCAAATGCAACATGACGCATGTTCCATTCGGAGAGCGGCGTGCTAGACCGACCGACCGTCTGGGGTGCGACGCGAATGTGACGGGCGTGTTGTATAATCCATAGATGTGCACCGCTGTTTTCTTAAGGATTTGCTCCATGGCGCAATCCATGGATACAAAATTAGTATACTGCACTATTTAAAAGTCGAGGGCTGGGCTTTTCCCGCGCGGTAGGCGGGGCAGTTCCGCCTAGTCGGTTCGACAGAGACGCGAGAAGATGAGGGAGTAGGCTGCTGCAAACATAGGGCTGTGTGATTTGATAGCGAGTTACTGCTGGACAGGTGGGGCCCCGTGATTTGAGTTGCCATTATCATTTTAACTGCGGCGCAACGACTAGCGCGAGTCTCCCGATTCCTGACCACCTCCATGGTATACAGGTGCCTCTCCTAATGCTCCACCATGTAGAGGCTGGCTCTTGCATGAGTGCCTAGTCCTCCACTTTTTCCTTGCCTCTTTCCTCCACATATGCAAAAATGCCATGCAAGCGGGCTTATAGCCCACTATTGTACTTGCTTGTACAGGTGCTAAGCCTGCCACATAGGCATAAAGTCTGACGTGGCAAGTAAATTAAGAAGAGAGAGACTAGTTTGGTGACCCCAGGAAGAAACGGTGCTAAGCGCGTGTACCTAGGTCAAAAAACAATTTTGAGTCTATAGCCAATTAAATGAAGCAAACTTAGCAACAAAAAACTAAGCACCTATGCATTGGGGACTTGAGTTGCTAAGCCATTTAATGCCCTTAGCACCTCATCTAAGCACCATTTCATTGGAAGAGGTCACTCCTTGGCAAATGCAATAAATACTACAAAGAAAGAGATAGAGAGAAGTAAAAAAAATACTCTTATAGCCAACCTTATAGTTAACCTTGTTGTATGAGTGACTAAGTGATGACTATGTATGACATGCCAACATCAGATAGCCTAACGCACTGTGTTAAATCTCCAAGGGCGTGACCGCGCGAGCGAGGCGACGGTCATGGTAGGCGCGACCTTGATACAGGCTGCTGGCAGCCCTTGGATCTAAGATCAAACTGTTGCATGCTAAGTTGCTGAAAATTTGCAGAATAACCCTCCAGGATAGGATATTCACCCATAGGTCTAGAATCACACCATGCAACCATTCGATCTCAGATCCAAGGGCTCTCGGAAGCCCGTATCATGGGAGAATGGAAAGCTTTATATCACCTGTAATTTTCTCGACGCTTGACATGACATCAAAAGCCATTTAATTGGGCGTCGAGTAGACATGACATCTAATTGGGCCCCCATAGTACCGTGCATGAATCCATTTATCCACCAGGCAAGCCACTACCCTGTCGTTCGCATGCCCCACTCAGCATTTTTACAATCGAAAAACCGCTGGCAGTTTGCTCCTACTCGTCCCCGGACGTCCTTTAACATTATGGCAGTTCGCTCCTAGTCGTCCTGTCCTTTCACATTGCGGTAGTTCCACTAATCCTAACCCTCCTCCCAAATCCATGGCATCCCAAATCTCCATGATTAGCGGTGAGTACAAGGTTAGAACCATCATCGGCAATGAGTTCGATGTCATCTACACCCGTTCTTCCGCGATGGTGAAAGGATGCCTTGCTCGCTTCAGACGCATGTTTGAAAACTCAAATGATGATTGGGTCGCTGGGCTAGATGTTGAGTACACCACAACCTTGGACAAAGAGAAGAATTTAAAGGATGAAGAGAAGATGAAGCCCGCCGTGATCCAGGTTTGCATGCATGACTTATGCTTGGTCTACTACATATGCCATGCCGATGTTGATTGCGAGGAATTTAAGAAATTCCTCAAGGGTGGCCGAGTCAAATTCATTATTGTAGACTTTACAAATGACAAAACAGTCTTGGATCGGATAGGCCTTGTTGTAGGCAACCCCTTCGACCTCCAGATGAATGGGCTGGTGCCCTCCCCTGATCAGCCTTCAATGCTGACCCTGGCAGGTGCCATGGTTCATCCTTTGTACAGTAAACTGAAGAAACCTCCGCACAAGTTTCATCGTGCATGGAAGTGGAATGTACTAGATATAGACCACATCCATTACGCTGCAGTGGATGGCTACCTTTGTTTCCATATCTACAAGGGTTAGATGAAGAGCAAGAGCCAAGTGTGCGGTTCAAGCAAAGAAGTATCAACCAAGAGGAAGAGGGACAAGGACGAAGTCGAGGACGTGGTTGAGGACTCCGAGTAAGGTGGCAGTGTCGTTGCTCATGGTGGTTCTAATGCAGTGTCTATCGGATTAGTTGCTTAGTTTAATGTCAGGTGTGCTTAGTTTTATTTGAGGGGTGTGTTGTGCTGAGCCCCCAGCAGAACTATGTTATGTTTCTTCTCGTTACTTTAACTCTTCAGTACGTACATACTAGTATTTCTTACAGTTCATCTTTTAGTTGGTATAGTACTACCACTTGTTTCTTCACATTATATGCGTACAATATATATGGCCAACATCATATAGCCAACAGTTTAGTTGTCAAAGAATTTCAGGGTGCTTAGTTTTGTCAAAGAATTTCAGGGTGCCTAGTTTTATTTGAGGGGGTGTGTTGTGCTGGACACCATTATTGTGAGTCAAATCTCTTTTGCCATGTTATAATGACATAAATACCGACCAACATGCCAGCTCTCCCTCTATCTCACTACAGGAAAATAAAGTGTGGGGCCTACTTGATCCCAAGAACGTTCTTATTTTCCTGTAAAATTATTCGCTTGGTTACTCCTGACAAGCGGGGTCACACTTATCATTGTGAGAATCGGTTTATTTTTGTCATATAACATGGTCAACGGGTTTGACGTGAAAATAACAATGTCTAATGGCATTTTTGAGCAAACATCTAACTTAACGATGGCATTTTTGAGATATCTAATTGCATTTTGAGCAGGCATCTCATGGATCGATGGCATTTTTGAGTAGTTGTAACTTCTAATGGCAACACTGAGTAGTGATACACAACTAGTGGTATAAATAATAAGAACCCAAGAATTAAATAGGTATGCTAATTTATTTAATAGAATTTAGCACCCCATTTAAGAACATACTATTTTTTTAATAGTACTATATGCATAATTTGGCGACGAGAGCTCTCTATATGTACCTCATTTTTTCTTTAATTTCATCTTGTTAGTTTTGCTCCATGGCACAATCCATCGATACTACTACTGTACAAAAGTATACATTTTTTAAAAGGCTAGAGGGCGGGCAGTCTAGCTTGATCGGTTATAAGAGAGGCGAGGGCCTTTGTGATTTGATGGCTCATTACTACTGGAAGGTGGGGCCTTGTGATTTGACTGGTCGTATAAATGTGCCGACGACCTGAGGAGGAGCAAAGAACCATCCGGTATACTCAAGTTTTCCACTGGAGTACGATGGAGGAGCACGAAACACGGCAACACAGTGCCATATGGCGATAAAAAATGATCTAATTTGCTAGTCATCTCATTGTTAGCATTGTAATATTCATGCCTCGCAGAGAACATGACACGTGCGACGAAACACCTGAAGCAAAAGAAGAAACACATGAGCAAAAGAAGAAGGAAGATTATCACCCCCAAAAGAGAAGGAAGACACACACACAAGTCTAGGGCGCTACTCTCTACTGCATGAAGGGTTGCTGGCCGCCGAGTCGTAACTGCTTCTTCATCGCCTTGACGACCTCCATCTCCTTGTGCGTCTCCTCCACCATCTTCTTTATTCTGTCCATGATGTGGGATTTCTCGACGCGAGCCTTCATCATCTGTTCCACGGCCACATTACATACCTTGACAGCAGTCGGGTGCTCGATGCGGAGCTTCGCCCACTCCTCCTTCTGTTCCATGACGAGGGCCTGCAGCATCTTCATCGAGGAACTACTATTCTCATGCAGCTTCTTACAGCCGGCGTTCTCCTCCTTCAGCAGGTCGAGCTCGTGGCAGAGCTTCGCCTTGTCCTCTTGAAGTTGCAGGATTTCGCCGGTCGCCTTCTTCTCCGAGGCAATGCTCTTCTTCAGCAGCATCACCAAGCCGGCGTTCAACTCCCCCTGCTCATTGAGCTCAGCGGGCATGTCGTCGAGGCTCTCCCTCAGCAACTCCACCAAGCCGTGGATGAACTCCTTCTGCTTATTGAGGTGCTTATTGAGCTGATCGGGCATGCTGTCGAGGGATAACGACTCCAGCGCCACCAGCTCGGCATGTTCGCCTCCGCGGCTAGGGCTCTCCTGGGAGCCATCGCCTACTCATGAGAGATCTTTCGAGGTCTCTGCAAGGCGGTGAGCCCTCTTTTTTTCCACAGCCTTGGTTGTCACTCCCTTGTTACGAGTAGTTCTCGACCTAGAGCTCTGCATGCCGGCCATGGCAAGGACAGACAAAGAAGAAGGACTTATGAGGAGGAAGGTAGAGTAATTTTCGGTTAGGTAGTTCCCCTTTTATAACCTAAGTACTAGCACTAGTACTTAACCTGCATAGTAGGAACATGTTCAGGTTTGGTACGTACTAGTAGGTGTGAGCAGGCTTGCACTTAATTGTAGCACTAGTACTTTGGAATGTGATCAGAACAAGGTAAAGATTAATTGATGGTTTTGGTTTTGAGGCCCGAAACAGCCCCCGGTGAGTTTAGTGGAACATAAATTTCAAGTGCTCCCTCCATCTCAGTTTACAAGGCTTGCACGTGTATCTAGGTCATCAATGTAACTTATATAAAATAAATTGTTTAACATAAAAAATGCATCATTAAAAAATAGAATATTTGAAGTTTGTAATGATATATTTTTCGTAATGTGTGCCTCTTATTAAGTTGGTCAAATTAACGACCTAGGTACACGTACAAGACTTGTAAACAGAGATAGAGGGAGTACTACACTGCTCAAATGCGGTCGCATAAGTCAGTGATGTAATTGGTCGTACATGTCAGACCAAGCCGATGCGTGACCCTTCGGTGAGACGCGGGTCTGATCGACCGTCTGTTGGTGCGACCGACCGTAAAGTATTAAGCGATGGAGACTTCTGGTTGTGGCTTCGGTTGATTGTCACGACCAAACATTCTAAAACTAGTGATAAATCAATTACCTTCCAAATGACCAAGTATTTTCACAGGAATACAATACATATATATGGAGTGATTGTCAAGGTTGCAAACCGACATCGCGTTGCAAGTTCACTACAGCACCAACCGACTACTAGGTCACTGCATCGCTGGCGGGGAAGGAGGGCAGCTCACCTTGCCTATGATGCATGCCCAGTGGCGCTGCCACAACTGGTCCAGGGATTGGGCTTCTCCTACCGCCCATTTGAACAGTTGCACCGGCTGCTCATGCCATTGCGCAGGCATGCACGTTCTTTCCTCCGTAGTCGACTCCATGAATATGATCTCTGCCATTAGCCCTACCTTGAAATCTACGCGAGGCTACCAGATGCTGACATCCCTCAGCATCTCTCCCCTGAGATCGACTTGCGCCTCCACCTTGTGCTGCGCCAGGCACAGCCCCTTGGAACTTCTCTCCAATTGATGCGACGCTTCCTCGATCTGATTGCCCTTGCTGCCCACCACCTGAAACGCAGCCCTGGCATGTCCTCCAGCGCCACCGATCTGTGATTCCTGAGCAATGGATCCGCTCTAAGACACATGTGGGTTTCTCTCAAAGGCAGCAGTGTTGCGGGCCGCAGCGAGAGGGAAGCCCGCGGGATCCTCCTCCACAGCATTTGAGAGAGAGATCCTTGCGAGGACAAAGCCCTAAACACCCAGAGCCAAAGAGTGTTAGGCATCACTGAAGTCTTTCTGTCCGCGTGACCTGAAGACTTGTTACACTTGAGGACTATGAATCCTCCAGCCGGTTAGGCGTCGCGTTCTGAGCATCCAAGAGTCATTGTGGATCACCGGTGAACAAAGTCTGTGAAGGTTTGGAAGTCTACCTCGAAGACTTACCAGAGTGATTGGGCGAGGACTGGGTGTCCTTAGCTCAAGGGGAATAAGGTGAAGATGCGGTCTTCTGAGTTGAATCTCAGCCTCCCTAACCAGACGTACAGTTGTCACAGCAACTGGAACTAGTCTATCAAATCCTTGTCTTCACCAAGCAACTGGTTCTATCCTCCACTTCCCTTTACTTTATAGTTTGTCTTCGTGAAGTCTTTGCTTGCTTGTCTGATCTGTTTGACTTCACTGAGTGAAGACTATTTACTGTTTGGCTTCATACTATCTTCCATCCTGATCAATATTACCTTGCTGCTGATAGTCTTCGCGCTTTCACTACATTGCTTACTTGACTATGGCTATTCTAGTGTAGTCTATCTTCCGCTGCATATCAATAGGTTCATTTCTACTGTTTTTCTTCTAGTGTTTTGAAGACTTCCATAAAAATTGCCTATTCACCCCCCAGTCGATAACTAGCACTTTGAATTGGTATCAAAGCGAGGTGCTGCCTTGTTCTGTGTGATTCGGTTTAACCACCTAGAGTTTTAGCTATGTCGACTGCAGGGATAATCAAGGTCTCCACTACATGCCCCATTTTTGATGGTCATGATTATCCCAGATGGAAGGCTATGATGAGGAAGCGCCTCCTTGCGGTGGACAGTGAGCTTTGGACTGTCATGGAGATTGGTCTCACCGATTTATGCAAGATGGCGCATGCTGACGATATTCAGAAATATACTCTTCTGGATATCAAGGTGAAGGCTGTTATATGCTCCTGTCTGTCCAGAGACGAGTTCAGGCGCATCATGCATCTCTGCAATGCAAAGCTTATATGGGACTGGATCTCTAATGTTTATGAAGGTCATCGAACATGTCAGGACCCCTGGTTCCTCGAATTCAAAGAGTCGCTCAAAACAATGACTCCCGAACCCAAGCCATCTTCTCCTACCTACTGCTTCATGGCACGTGGTGCCAAGGTAAACTCACGCGATGCTTACTTTCAAACATCCAGTGAAGATGACTCTGAATGTGAATCCAAACATAGCTACAAAACACTTGCTAAAATTGCAACTGAACAACAAACTGCTGTGGAACATATTCAAAAGTTGCTAGACAAAAGCGACGACCTCTTGGACGTGGAAATGACTTGAACTCAGTACTTAATTGAAGACATTAAAATCTTCACGTTAAGTACAAAGAACTTGAAAGTCATCATGAAACTCTCTCAGTGACTCATGAGAAGCTTTCCTATGATTATCTTCAAAGGAAGCAAGAACTTGAGAATGTGAGAGTGTCTCATGAAGATCTTCAAAAGGAGAACGATTCACTTCGTGCTCAACAGATCAGTTTCGCTCAGGAAGACTTTGAGCCACCATGTCTAAAATGTCTTGAGCGTGATAATATTGTCTCTGTTGCTGAATGTTCTACTGCTACTACTGTTGCAATATCTTCAACTGCTGATGTGGTAACTAACCCCTCTTCTGAAGATACCACTACTATTGCTGATGAGAATGCTAGGTTGAAGACATTGCTTGAAACAGGGATGTATAAAAGCCTCAAAGGGCATCAGACACTATTTGATGTCTGATGTCTACTACACAACCATCTTCTTGTAGATGTTGTTGGGCCTCCAAGTGCAGAGGTTTGTAGGACAGTAGCAAATTTCCCTCAAGTGGATGACCTAAGGTTTATCAATCTGTGGGAGGCGTAGGATGAAGATGGTCTCTCTCAAACAACCCTGCAACCAAATAACATAGAGTCTCTTGTGTCCCCAACACACCCAATATAATGGTAAATTGTATAGGTGCACTAGTTCGGCGAAGAGATGGTGATACAAGTGCACTATGGATGGTAGATATAGGTTTTTGTAATCTAAAAATATAAAAACAACAAGGTAGCAAGTGATAAAAGTGAGCATAAACGGTATTGCAATGCTAGGAAACAAGGCCTAGGGTTCATACTTTCACTAGTGCAAGTTCTCTCAACAATAATACATAATTGGATCATATAACTATCCCTCAACATGCAACAAAGAGTCACTCCAAAGTCACTAATAGCGGCTGTAGGGTACAAAACCACCTCAAAGTTATCCTTTCTGATCGATCGATTCAAGAGTCCATAGTAAAATAACACGAAGCTATTCTTTCCGTTCAATCTATCATAGAGGTCATGCTAGAATAACACCTTAAGATACAAATCAACCAAAACCCTAATGTCACCTAGATACTCCAATGTCACCTCAAGTATCCGTGGGTATGATTATACGATATGCATCACACAATCTCAGATTCATCTATTCAACCAACACAAAGAACTTCAAAGAGTGCCCCAAAGTTTCTACCGAAGAGTCAAGACGAAAACGTGTGTCAACCCATATGCATAAGTTCACGAGGTCACGGAACTCGCAAGTTGATCACCAAAACATACATCAAGTGGATCACGTGATATCCCATTGTCACCACAGATACGCACATGCAAGACATACATCAAGTGTTCTCAGATCCTTAAAGACTCAATCCGATAAGATAACTTCAAAGGGATAACTCAAATCATCACAAGAGAGTAGAGGGGAGAAACGTCATAAGATCCAAATGTAATAGCAAAGCCCGCGATACATCAAGATCGTGCCGACTCAAGAACACGAGAGCAAGAGAGATCAAACACATAGCTACTGGTACATACCCTCAGCCCTGAGGGTGAACTACTCCCTCCTCGTCATGGAGAGCACCGGGATGATGAAGATGGCCACCAGAGAGGGATCCCCCTCCGGCAAGGTGCCGGAACGGATCTAGATTGGTTTTCAGTGGCTACAGAGGCTTACAGGAGCGGAACTCCTGATCTAGGTTATTTTCTGGAAGTTTGGGGTTATATAAGAGGTGTTGGAGTCGAGAACAAGTCAAGGGGGTTCCCGAGGCGGTCACAAGGTAGGGGGCGGGCCCAGGGGGTAGGGCGTGCCCCCACCCTCGTGATAGCCTCGGCACTCTTTTGGCCCATCTCCGGTACTCCGTGGGCTTCTTCTGGTCCAAAAATGATCTTCGTGAAATTTCTAGTCAATTGGACTCCTTTTGGTTTTCCTTTTCTGCCATACTCAAAAACAAGGAAAAAACAGAAACTGGCACTGGGCTCTAGGTTAATAGGTTAGTCCCAAAAATCATATAAAAATAGCATATAAATGCATATAAAACATCCTAGATGGATAATATAATAGCATGGAACAATAAAAAATTATAGATACATTGGAGAGGTATCAATGTCCTCAAGAAATAGATTCTGAACCAAAACCCTAGGAAAGAGGGTGTTGGGTTCGAGAGGAAAATGAATGTTGATGGTTCATACTGGAAGCCTGAGTAGTACCCCAAAACCACATGGGTTGCTGCAAAGGGACCTTCGGTGGATCCATCTACCTTATCTGGCTTCACTTGTGCTAACCCTATTATCATTGATGAATCCTTTGATGCAAACTATAAATTGTTTAAGAATCAGAACGGTAAAGTGTTTGCCAGGTATATTGGTACTGACAGCAGGAATGGACCGCCTTTGAAGAAGATCTGGGTGCCCAAAAGTTGTCTTAAGAAGCTTCCTGTGAATGTCATCATGACACCACCTGGGAACAAGACAAACCCCAGACCAAAGGCTTCATATGGTCCAAAGGCTTCATACGGACAGAGGACCCACCAGGGTCACCCTAACGCCAATGTTTGTAGGGAAACCATACTCACACTTATGAATATGAGTGTGTTTCATCAAAACGCTATGTTCATAAGACCAAGAACTTTTCTGCTTATTCTTATGAGTATTATTTGCCTCCTGCAAGGCTATTTGCTAGGGCTCCAAAGCCTAAATTCTCAGATGCTGCACTTAGACTCATTGCTTCTAAGCCACCCGTGAAGATGTGGGTGGTTAAGAAAAATAAACTCTCTTATGCAGGGAAAGGTCTCCAGCCGGAAATCAAAGGCTTCTAATGCTTATGCTGGGGACCTAAAACATCTTGTGGGATGCAAGATAAAATGCCAAAATGGTCTCACTATATATTTCATCCCAGGATTTCTTCACAATCATCCTATCTACCCTAACAAGGACCTGAACATTGATAGTATGCTTGTTCATCAAATGTTTATGCTTCACACTTCTCTTTGTAAAGCCTATCCCCCAAACTGTACTGTAGGGTACAACACCGAAGGCTTCTGAGTGGATTATTGCTACCTCTTGAGCATGCATTGGTTTTCCCTTGAAGAGGAAAGGGTGAGGCAGCAAAGTAGCATAAGTATTTCCCTCAGTTTTTAAGAACCAAGGTATCAATCTAGTAGGAGATAACATGCAAGTCACCTAGTACCTGCACAAACAATCATGAACCTTGTAACCAACACGATAAAGGGGTTGTCAATCCCTTTCAATCCCTTCACGGTCACTTGCGAAAGTGAGATCTGATAAAGATAGTAAGATAAATATTTTTGGTATTTTTGTTGTATAGATTGGCAAGTAAATATTGCAAAATAGCAAACGAAATGCGATAATAAAAAGAGATGCAATATAATATGAAAGAGACCCGGGGCCATAGGTTTCACTAGTGGCTTCTCTCATGATAGCATGTATTACGGTGGGTGAACAAATTACTGCCGAGCAATTGATAGAACAGCACATAGTTATGAGAATATCTAGGCAATGATTGTGAATATAGGCATCACATCCGTGTTAAGTAGACCGAAACGATTCTGCATCTACTACTATTACTCCACACATCGAATGCTATCCAGCATGCATCTAGAGTATTAAGTTCATAAGAACAGAGTAATGCATTAAGCAAGATGACATGATGTAGAGGGATAAACTCAAGCAATATGATATAGACCCCATCTTTTTATTCTGGATGGCAACAATACAATACGTGCCTTGCTGCCCCTGCTGTCACTGGGAAAGGACACTGCAAGATTGAACCCAAAGCTAAGCACTTCTCCCATTGCAAGAAAGATCAATCTAGTAGGCCAAACTAAACCGATAATTCGAAGAGACTTGCAAAGATATAAAATCATGCATATAAGAATTCAGAGAAGAACCAAATATTATTCATAGATAAACTTGATCATAAATCCACAATTCATCGGATCTCGACAAACACACCGCAAAAAGTATTACATCGAATAGATCTCCAAGAACATCAAGGAGAACTTTGTATTGAGAACCAAAGAGAGAGAAGAAGCCATCTAGCTAATAACTATGGACCCGAAGGTTTGTGGTAAACTACTCACACATCATCAGAGAGGCTATGGTGTTGATGTAGAAGCCCTCCGTGATCGAATCCCCCTCTGGCAGATCGCCGGAAAAGGCCCAGATGGGATCTCACAGGTACAGAAGGTTGCGGCGGTGGATGAGGGAGTCCTGGACTAAGGGGTCCTCGGGCGTCCGGCCAGTTATCTATGGGCCGGACTGATGGGCTGTGAAGATATGAAGACCGGATACGGTGCCTGTGTCCGGATGGGACTCTCCTTGGCGTGGAAGGCAAGCTTGGCGAACAACTATGAAGATTCCATCTTATGTAACCGACTCTACGTAACCCTAGATCCCCCCGGTGTCTATATAAACCGGTGGGTGTAGTCCGAATAGGGGATACTCAATACCGTAGTAGATCAACTCTAGGGTTTAGCTATTACGATCTCGTGGTAGATCAACTCTTGTAACACTCATATTCATCAAGATCAATCAAGCAGGAAGTAGGGTATTACCTCCATAGAGAGGGCCTGAACCTGGGTAAACATCGTGCCCCCTGTCTCCTGTTACCATCAACCTTAGACGCAAAGTTCGGGACCCCCTACCCGAGATCCGCCGGTTTTGACACCGACATTGGTGCTTTCATTGAGAGTTCCACTATGCCGTCGTCGCAGAGGTTGATGGCTCGACTTATTATCAAGGAAAATATTACCTCTAGAGGAGCTCTGGCCTCGGGCCAAACCCTCTGGCTGGGAGATTTTACCATGATCGCCCGCTCGGCCTCTGAGCCAGCGAGGATGACCTCTCGAGTCATCAAAAAACGCATCTGCGCTGATTCTGAATACGCCAAACGGATAGATCCGATGGAGTTATCGTCTTTGAACGAACTCCTAGATCGCATTACCGCCTTGGGAGTCGCTACAGACTACGATCGGATTGGGCTTAAACCCGACCAGAGAGAGATTAATTCTCCACCGATCACCGACCAGATAGCGGTAGTCGAGGAGCAAGATAACCCTTCCTCCATATTGAGGACGAATTATGTTTAGATCTCCGACCTCGAGAAGCCGTACACCTACTGGCAGAAGGACACGCCTTTCCCTCTGAACTTAGAGTCGGGCAGTAGGCTTCAAAAATCAGAAGACACTCCGGAGCCCGGATTGTTCAGTCTGGAAAAACCTCAGACTCCGGATCATCGATCGGGTCAGGGTTCAGATCCAATTCCACCCACCCACCCAGACATAAGTTCTCTCATGAGCACAAAACAACAGTCTCGAGAAATGGTCCACCACTTCTGGGCCAGATTTCTCCTTGTCAAGGACAAGGTCAAGGATTGCCGCGACGAGGACGTGATATCAGCATTCCGCAATAACTGCACGAATGAAGGACTCCTCAATGCCATTAATCGCCGCCGCATACTACGCTTCGCTGACTTGGCAACTACTGTACAGAAGTATAGCGCAATGGAGAGCGCCTAGAGAGATCACACAATTTGGGAGCTATCGGCCCCAACTCAACCATTGGTCCAGGCAAAAAGGGTGCACCCCTGTAACGCATCCAGACCAAGAAATACAAACCCATTACGTGGCGCGGAACCGTTCTGGAGGGATGGCTTGATGGCCCCTGCAAAATACACACCACACCGGATACTATACCAACCCACAGCCTTAGAGCATGTGGGTTACTCCGGAAGGTAGCCAAAAATGGTGAGGACATCCTCACCAAGGACATCCCGGAGCAACACCCTCCAGAAGACGACGAACCCAGAGTACTGACAGTCTTTGAGACATTCACTTCAAACAATAGGCGCAAAAGGGCACTCTGCCAACTTGCCGAAGTCTGCCAGATCGCAACGATAAACCCCTGGAACGACACAGCGATAACCTTTAATGCTGGCGACGAACCAAAACACAGGACAGTCCGAGCACCAGCCGCCTTGGTCCTCAGCCCAATTGTGGATGGCTTTCGGCTCACCAAGGTTCTCATGGACGGCGGCAACGGACTAAACCTCATCTATGAGGATACAATACGTAATATGGAAATAGATAGGAGCCGCATTGAGCAAAGTAGCACGACCTTCCGAGGAATCATTCTCAGTCGGGAGGCAGGGTGTGCGGGAAAAATCACACTCGATGTGGTATTTGGCATGCCGGAGAACTATCGGTCCGAAGAAATAACCTCCCAGGTGCCCCCCTTCAACAGCGGATATCACGCCCTCTTGGGGCGAGATGCATTCATGCGCTTTCACGCAATACCCCATTACGGGTACATGAAGCTTAAGATGCCCGGGCCCAATGGCATAATCACTCTAGTTAGTGATCCGGACGTAGCACTCCGCGCGAGAATAAAACCGCATCCCTGGCCCTTGAGGCATTATCTGAAGCCCTCGCGGACGAAGAATTAACCGCGCTGTGCTCCACGGTGGACAGAGATGATGTGGTCCTAGACAAACGACCCAAATCCACCTCATTCAAGTCGGCAGAAGAAATAGTCAAATTCCAGGTCCACCCAACGGACCCCAAGAAGACAGCATCCATAGGAGCACAACTAGACCCAACGGTTGACGCCGCTCTACGAGATTTCCTGCGCAAGAATTGGGATATATTCGCCTGGCACTCTTATGATATGCCAGGAATCCCACGCTAGTTGGCTGAACATAGCCTCAATACATTGAAGGGACACAAACCGGTCCAGCAAACACTGCGGCGCAACCCAAACGACAAGCTATGGGGGGAGATCTAGCCAAGCTAATCGAGGCCAGATTCATTAGAGAAATAAAATATCGGACTGGCTGGCAAATTTGGTGATGGTACCGAAGAAGGACAAATCCTAGCGCTTGTGTGTCGATTTTAAAGACCTCAACAAGGCATGCCCCAAGGATCCCTTCCCCCTCCCCCGCATCGATCAAATCATTGACGCCACCGCAGGACACGACTCAATGTGTTTTCTTGACGCATATTCCGGATACCATCAAATCAAAATGAAAGAATCTGATCAAGCTGCAACGGCATTCATCACCCCATATGGGCCATTCTGCTTCAACACTATGCCCTTCGGGCTCAAGAACGCTGGCGCCACATACTAACGCATGATTCAAACATGCCTAGAGAAATAGATCAACAAGACAGTTGAAGCTTATGTGGACGGCGTCGTCATCAAAACTAGGCACGTCGAAACACTAATAGACGATTTACGTCTCGCATTCAACAACCTCGCGTGTATGACATTAAGCTCAATCCGGAGAAGTGCGTTTTCGGCGTCCCTGCTGGAAAACTACTGGGCTTCATCGTTTCCAATAGAGGAATTGAAGCAAACCCAGCCAAAATCCGAGCTTTGTCACAATTGGCTAAGCCAACAGACCTTAAACAAGTTCAAAAGCTTGCGGGTTGCGTAGCAGCTCTAAGCCGCTTTATCTCCAGATTGGGAGAAAAGGCACTGCCACTCTATCGCCTTCTATGGTGAAGAGACCACTTCGACTGGACGGACGCGGCAACAGCCGGACTGGAGGAAATAAAAACCCTTCTTGCGAGCAATCCAATCCTGGCCGCAGCAAACGTCAGCGAACCGATGTTATTATACATATCGGCAACACATCAGGTGGTGAGCACCCTACTCGTCGTTGAACAAGAACAGGACGGACATAAATTCCTACTTCAGAAGCCAGTATACTACGTATCTACTATCCTTACACCATGCAAATCCCGGTACCCTCATTATCAAAAGATAGCATACGCGGTCTTCATGGCATCCCGAAAGCTCCGTCACTACTTCCAGGAGTGATCGATCACGGTGGCCACCGAAGTACCACTCAATGACATTATAAACAACCGCGATGCTATGGGCCGGATTGCCAAATGGGCATCGAGCTCCTCCCATTTGACATTACATATAAGCCACGTTGAGCTATCAAATCCCAAGTACTGGCCAACTTCGTCGCCGAATGGACAGAGGCCGAACTCTAATTGGGTCATGTATTTCAACGGCTCCAAAATGCTGGCAGGGTTAGGAGCGGGCGTCGTTTTAACATCCCCTAGTGGAGACGTCATCCAGTATGTTCTCCAAATACTATACACAGACTCCAATAACGCAGCCGAATACGAGGCCTTATTGCATGGTCTCCGGATGGATGTCTCCATGGGCATACAACGCCTGGAAGTATGTGGGGACTCAAACCTTGCAATATCTCACATAAATGGAGATTTCGACGCCAAAGATCCGAAGATGGCAGCATATCGTAACGCAGTCATAAAAATGTTGGCCCGGTTCAAAGGGATCGAGTTCCATCATGTGGCTTGAGAAAGTAATCAAGCGGCGGATGTTCTTGCTCGTATTGGTGCTAAGCGCGACCCCGTCCCACCTAATATTTTCCTGGAAAGGCTCTTTAAGCCATCCGTGGTGTGGCAGGGGGAAAACGGCAATACTTGTCCGGATCCAAACATAACCCCAGATCCCGGAAACACCGACGTCATCGGGGGCTCAGCCACCGAAATAACACCGTCGGCACATCTCATCATGGCAGTCATTGCCCCATGGACCGAACCCTTCCTAGCCTACCTTAACAGGAAAGAGCTTCCTGAGGACCAGAATGAGGCCCGCTGCATTGTCCGGCGTTCAAAGGCGTACACGGTTCATGATGGAGAGCTCTATAAGAAAAGCGCCACCGGAGTCCTTTAGTGATGTATATCCGAGGAAGAGGGGCAGCAGCTCTTAGCTGAAATTCATGCCTGACTCAGCAGTCACCACGCCGCAGCTCGGGCCCTTGTTAGCAAGGCCTTCTATACAGGGTTTTATTGGCCGACGGCCCAAGCAGATGCACAGGACCTTGTCCAACGTTGCGTCGGATGCCAACTCTTTGTCAATCAAAGCCATATGCCCCCACTGCCTTACAAACAATCCCCATCACTTGGCCTTTTGCGGTCTGGGGACTCGATATGGTCGGACCTCTTAAAGGAGGAAGCCATAAGAGAAAGTATCTGCTGGTCATGGTGGATAAATTCACTAAGTGGATAGAGGCCAAACTAGTTAAAATGGCCGAAGCGGGGCCAGTAATAGATTTCATATCCGGTGTGGTACAGCGTTACGGTGTCCCGCGTAGTATAATCACCGATAATGGCTCCAATTTTACAGCCGATGAGGTGAAAACCTGGTGCGCTAATCTAGGCATTATGCTCGATTACGCCTTTGTCTATCACCCACAAACAAACGGTCAAGTCGAATGGGCTAATGGTCTTATGATGAGCGGCATCAAACCCAGACTAGTGCGGTCTTTGAAGGAATCAGACAAGCACTGGGTGGAGGAACTTGACTCCGTACTCTGGGGGCTGCGGACCACACCCAACCGCTCTACTGGATATACACCCTTCTTCATGGTGTATGGTGCGGAAGCAGTGTTACCCTACGATATTATTCATGACTCACCTCGAGTGTGTATGTACGAAGAGAGAGAAGTCGAGTTTGATCGGCATGACAGCTTAGATGCCTTGGAGGAGGAGCGCGACGGCGCCAAAGCTCGTTCCGCATTTTATCAATAGCAGGCTCGCATGTATCAAAGCAGAGAAGTACGGGCCAAGATGTATAACGTTGGTGAACTCGTTCTACGCTTGTCGGAGAAGAAAAAGGACAAATTCAAGCCCAAGTGGGAGGGTCCCTTCATCATTGACGAAGTTCTCACCGGAGGAGCGTACCGCCTACATGATGCGTCAGATAATCACCTGGAGCCGAACCCCTGGAATGCGGCCAGACTACGACGATTTTATGCCTAACGCCGAGCTCTGTGTTCATTTCCTCCCTCCTGTTATTACCATTATTTATTTATTTTCTCTTTTCGCCTTTTACCTTTTTTCGTTTTATCTTTAGCCTTACGGCTTTAGTGCGGCTAGACCATCCCTACCTGACGCACACATCTCTAAATATGTACGTTCATTATACCTGGGGGCTTCTCGTACAGAAGCTTGCGACTATTTTTCGAGCATCAAGCTCAGCACATATGCGTTCCTTTTTCTCCATATGTACCTTTTCTTCGCCACTATATGCATCAATAGGACTTAAGTTTTGGCCAAGTTGGGTTGCCTGGCTCCTGTGCTTATGCCCTAGGTTCCCGCTAGTTCGGCTAGGGCATAAAGGGAGCACCTCTGCGATTGTTACTGCCAGGTCATCTGGATGTGTACCTCAGACTGGGTGAAGCCGAAAGCTAGCATTCTTAAGGGAATATTCAGTCGATGAATTAAAGGTGTTTCCGCATTCACTCCATTGTGAACCTCAGATGTTACTTACTCTACGATTTTATCAATCATAGTTCGGACATGCACATTAACATGCATGCACACCCAGGGAAAGGAACCCTTAACAGAACTATTCTCTCTGGAAGATGTTTCTTACATAATGTAATATAACATAACTAGCCGGATACACATTGTATGTTTGAGCAATTAGGACCCCTACGCCTGGTTTCCACGCATACCCCAGTATATTCTACCACTACAGTATTCGGAAACACTCCAAACCTTCGGGTCAAGAGGTTGAAGCGAAAAGGTCAGCGATGACAATTGTCTTTATTATCCAGCTAGAAGGAAAGTACATAGTTGCTCACGACTCAAACACTTCCTCCTCTATACCGTCCAAAAGGCGGTGTAATTTACAATCCTATTGGGAATATTTGGCGGCCACCTCTACTTGGTCATATACTAAACTAACGAGAATTTCTTCCCCATTCGGCCCTAGCGGTCCGACACAAGCCATGTGATTAGGATCCAGCTTGGTATATCACGTCTTCACCATGGCCCGGGCCTCTCATGCACCCTCTCGGCATGCCGATATCTTCCACAGCCGGACACGCCGCCATGCTCCCTTGAACAGCTCTACCAGCTTCTCCATGCTTCCTGGAGGGGAGTAGGATGGCCATAAGGCCTTGGCTACACTTCGCATCGCCTGCCAAGCTTGTTCGTGCAACTGCAACTGCCCTTGGAGAAGATCACTTGATGATCCAGACACCTCCTCTTCGGGGCGGTTCGTCAATACACCTGCAATTACAGCTATATCAGCTACCGTTACCTCCAAACGGTTATAAGATAAAAGCAGCCACGTACTGAATATGCCGCCTTGCAGCTTCTTGTTCTCCTTCATAGAGTCCGCTAGTTGAGCTCGCACATCTTTCAGTTCTTCGCTAGTTTGGCGTTCGAATCCTGGAGTTTCTTTTTCTCTTGAACGACCTTTGTCAATACACGCTCGCCCACTGCTAGTAGCTTTTTGGCTCCGTGTTCTTCTCTTTGAGCGGCGTCCAGCTGCTCCCGTAATTGGTCTAACGACCCAACACAAAGATAAGTACCCAGATTCACACTATCTGTCGGTGTTCTGGGAACGGGGGTCCCCAGACTTGCCTGCCTGCGGTGTGGCCCAAAAGGGGGCCCAGCATGGCCCATCTTCATCAACACAGACTCAAGACCCTCGCGAGGGGCCAAGCCTCGCGGGGCGGACGGCACGGAGCTTCCTCAGGCACGGCCTCATCAGGCTGGCCCGCGAGGAGGCAGAGAGATCAAGGCGGGGTACCTCACGAGGTGCCCGTGACGCAAGCCATGACGACCAAGGGCGCCAGGCGGGCGCCAGCCCGCGCAGTGTCCTCCTTTCCTCTTTGGTGCAAAGGGAGCAAGCGTAGACGGGAGCATCAAGCAAAGGCACCCGTTTCGGTGCAACGAGGCCAAGACCATTCCAACGACAGGGAGGAAGTCATTGTGGAGCCCAAGCCAGCGTCACCACCAGAGTCTTTGGCAGGCGAGGACCAACTTTAGTCAGGATAAGTGTGCCAGATGTTCCCCTTCAAAATGGCCAATTGTTGGCGCCCTTCCCGCTCAATATTTGGGAAGAGGCCCAGGGCCTTTGCCTATAAATAGGACTAGCCACCCCCAGGGTAGGGAGTGGGAGACCGGGGGTTCGATCAATCAGAGAAAGAATCGAGAAGAGAGAGAGAGAGAGAAGGGTGATTGAACTCCTCCCAGCAGTTCATCGCCCCAGCCAAGAGCAGACCCTCGCGAGGCTGTTCTTCCTTGTATTGCTCATCATCAGCAGCCCAAGAGGCAATCCACCACACCACACACTGGAGTAGGGTATTACACCACAACGGTGGCCCGAACCAGTATAAACCTTGTGTCTCTTGTGCTGTTCTTTCCATAGCTTAGATCTTAGCGAGGCGGAGGGGTGCAGGTAGGTAGAAGGCGAGATCTCCACGCGCACCCCAGTGTTCGAACCTCAAGGGTCTGCCGGAACCCGAAATCTGACATTTGGCGCGCCAGGTAGGGGTGCACCGGAGTTTTCCCTTCCGTCACCGCCACGGCCTGCCTCGCAATGAGTAGCACGTCGCCCGCTCTGGCCGCCGGCGCCAGCATGGGGGCCAGGGGGCTCCGAGCCCTGGCCCCAACCCTGCAACGGGTACGGTGGCCGGACAAGTTCAAGCCAATGACGCCGCCGCGCTACGGCGGCACGACTGATTCGCTGGCCTTCTTGCTGGCGTGCGAGGAGGCCATCCTCGAAGCTGGAGGTGATGATAGGGTCATGGCCAACTGTCTCCCCATGGCCCTCACCGGCGCTCCGCGCGCATGGCTGCTCCACCTGCCGGCAGCCTCCATGGCCTCTTGGGAAGAGCCCCGCAGCCTCTTCCCCACCCACCACGCTACACCAACACCCCCAGTCGTCGCGGCCCTCCTGGGCGGCTCGCACGCGCCACCTAGAAGTCACCACGTCAAGCCGTTCATCCGTCGGGTCAGCATCGCTTCCACGCGGCAGAGGGCTCTCCCAGACCGGGCGGCGCCCAAGGCCGGCCTGACCTTCAGCTCAGAGGACCACCCCTCCAACTCGGCCTGCTCGGGTGCGCTCCCCATGCTGTGCACCCCCACCATCTGCCAGGTGGCCGTCACCAGAACTCTCATCAATGGCGGTGCGAGCCTCAGCATGCTCTCGATCGAGGCCTTCAACCTCCTCTGCATACCCCTGGAACGGCTGCAACCCAGCCGGCCCTTCTCAGGCGTTGGGGGCGGATCATCCAGCTCCTTGGGACAGATCCGGCTCCAAGTAACCTTCGGCACCTACAACAACTTCCGCACGGAGCTGGTCGACTTTGACATCGCCCCCATCGGCCTCCCCTACAATGCCATCCTCGGCTACCCAGTGCTGGCCCAGTTCATGGCCGCGACGCACCCGGCGTACAACCTCATGAAGATGCCCGGGAGCAGCGGTGTCCTCACCGTGCACGGGGACACCGGAGACGCGCTGTGGGTGCTCAAGCTCGCCTTCAAGAGGGCGGCGTCGGTGCAGCCCGCCGACTCGGAGACCCCCGAGCCCAAGGGGGCTGCACCCGCCAAGAAGAAACAATTGTTCACCCAAGACAAGGCAGAAACCAAGCAGATACCCGTCGATGAGGACGGGTCCACCAACGCCACTTTCACCATAGGCGCCAACCTCGAACCCAAGTAGGAGGAGGCCCTGGTCGGGTTCCTGCGCGCAAACAAGAAGGTATTCGCTTGGGAGCCTGACCAGTTGGCGGGGATCCCTAGGAGTGTAATCGAGCATCACCTCAACATGTGCCCCAACGTGCGCCCTGTGAAGCAGAAGGCAAGGCGGCAGTCCATAGAAAAGCAGGCCTTTATCATCCAAGAGACCCGCAAACTAGAAGCCGCTGGGGTCATTCACGAGGTCCGATACACAGATTGGTTGGCCAACCCTGTCGTTGTGCCAAAGAAGGGAGGGAAGGAGCGCATGTGTGTCGACTTCACCAACCTCAACAAGGCATGCCCGCAAGATCCGTTCCTGCTCCCCCGCATCGACCAGATCGTCGATCCCACCGCGGAATGCGACCTGCTATGCTTCTTGGATGCCTTCTCTGGGTATCACCAGATCAAGATGGCGGTAGAAGACGTCGAAAAGACAGCCTTCCTAACCCTGTGTGGGGTGTACTGCTACACATGCATGCCATTCGGGCTGCGTAACACAGGGGCGACCTTTCAGCGGCTGATGCACATCACCTTGGGCCCGCAGCTCGGGAAGAATGTTGAAGCTTACATCGATGACATTGTGGTAAAGTCTCGGGAGGCCAGGACCCTGATACAAGACCTGGAGGAAACCTTCGCGAGCCTCAATGCAGTGAACCTGTGGCTCAACCCAGAGAAGTGTGTGTTCGGAGTCCCCTCGGGCAAGCTCTTGGGTTTCCTCGTGTCCCACCGAGGCATCGAGGCTAACCCGGAAAAGGTCAAGGCGGTGGAGGACATGAGCCCGCCAAAGACCGTCAGAGAAATGCAGAAGCTCACTGGGCGCGTGACCGCGCTAGGGCGCTTCATCTCCAAGTTGGGGGAGCGAGTGCTGCCTTTCTTCCAGCTAATGAAGAAAAATGGGCCCTTTGAGTGGACTGAAGAGGCCGACAAAGCATTCCAGGATCTCAAGAGATAGCTGACCAGCCCACCGGTCATGGTGGCACCGCGCCCTCAAGAGCCCATGGTGCTTTACCTTGCCGCCACTCCCTACTCCGCCAGTGCAGCCCTGGTGGCGGTTAGAGAGGAGCGTCGAATCAAAACCACAGCAGCAGCCCGGGACAAGGCAAAACAGGAACAAGGAAGGCCCACAGAAACCGCCACCACGGCTGAGGAGGATCAGCCGCCGCAGAGGGGTGCACCGGAGGCAGAAGAGGCCCCTCTCCTAGATGGCCAGCCTCAGGAGGCCTCATCGCCTCAGGAGGCGCCATGGTCTCCGAAGGGAGCCACCAGCACTGACGCACCCAACCTCGTTGAGCACCCAGTGTACTTCGTCAGCACGGTGTTGCGGGACGCGAGGGCACGGTACCACATGCCTCAAAAACTCCTCCTCGTGCTACTGGTGGCCTCGCGCAAGCTGCGGCACTATTTTCAGGGTCACCCCATCAAGGTCGTCTCGTCATACCCTCTGGAGAGAGTGCTCATGAGCCCTAACTCAGCTGGAAGGGTCGCTGAGTGGAACATAGAACTGCAAGCGTTTCAGCTCGAATTCAGCACGATCAGAGTCATCAAGGGAGCAGCATTGGCGGATTTTGTGGCAGAATGGACGGAGGCACCAGGCCTCAAGGCCGACGAGGATCGGTTCCTCTCCCCGGGAAGCGAGGCGCTAGTAGGCTGGGTCATGTACTTCGATGGGGCGTTCTCCAGGCATGGCACTGGGGCTGGGGCGGTGCTTATATCGCCCACTCAGGACAAGCTCTACTACGATGTGCAGCTCTGTTTCCAGCAAGGTGAAAAGGTCTCCAACAACATAGCGGAGTATGAAGGTTTAATAGCGGGCTTGAAGGCCACAGCTGCCCTGCGGGTGAAACGCCTCACCATCAAGGGCGATTCGCAGCTCCTTGTCAATTTCTCCAACAAGGTGTACGAGCTGAAAGATGAGCACATGGAAGCCTACCTTGCGGAGGTCCGCAGGATGGAGAAGCCGTTCTGGGGGTTGGAGTTGCAGCACGTGCCCCGTGGCACCAATCAAGAGGCCGACGACATCGCCAAACGGGCATTCAGGTGGTTACCTTAGGAGCCTGGCATTTTCGAGGAGCGGCTCTTCAAGCCCTTAGCCCTGTCGTCATTGTCAAACACGGCTCAGCCTCGGGAGGAGCTCCCCCAGCCACCTGCCTCAGGAGCTCCGGCCTGTGGCCCGGCCTCAGGAGCACGCCTGCTCCTGACGATGGAACCTCAAGAGGGATGCTGGATCACGGAGCTCCGGAGTTACATAACACAAGGGACCCTGCCGGAGAAGGGGGAGGAAGCGGAGCGTGTGGCACGACAGGCCACGGCATACTGCATCAAGGATGGAGAGCTCCATCGGAAGTGACCAAACGATGTATCCCTGCGCTGCATCTCCAGGGAGCAAGGAAAGGAACTGCTGGAAGATATACACGGCGGAGACTGTGGACATCATTCATCATCACGGACCCTCGTCGGCAAGGCGTTCCGCAGTGGGTTTTATTGGCCCACCGCACTCAATGACGCCATCGAACTAGTGAAAGCTTGTGAGGCCTGCCAGCTCCACGCCAAGCAGATCCATCAGCCGGCAGGAGGCTTGCAGACTATACCCCTTTTGTGGCCATTCGCAGTCTAGGGGCTGGACATCCTGGGCCTGTTTCCTCAGGCGTCAGGGGGCTACCGCTACCTCTACATCGCCGTGGACAAGTTCACCAAGTGGGCTGAAGTAGAGGTCGTCCGCACCATCCTCGCGGGTTCCGCGGTCAAGTTCATCAGGGGCATCGTGAGCCAGTTCGGGGTGACGAACCGCATCATCACGGACAACGGTTCGCAGTTCACCAGTAACCTCTTCAAAACATACTATGCTAACCTTGGAACGTAGATATGCTACGCTTCGGTGGCGCACCCCCGAAGCAACGGCCAGGCCGAGCGAGCCAACGCAGAGGTCCTGAGGGGCCTCAAGACCAGGACGTTCAAGAAGAAGCTGGAGGCCTGCGGCAGAGGTTGGTACGACGAGCTTCAGTCCGTGTTGTGGTCCATCTGCACAACCGCGACCAAGCCGACTGGAGAGACCCCGTTCTTCCTGGTCTACGGAGCCGAAGCGGTCCTCCCTCACGAGGTCAGACGTTGCTCCGCACGGGTCCTGGCATTCGACAAGGCGCAGCAGGACGCCATGCGGGGGATGGACCTTGTGCTGGGGGAGGAACGTCGCCGAGAAGCCGCGCTGCGAGCGGCGAGGTACCAACAAGCACTGTGGCGATATCACTGCCGCAACATCCGCCCCAGAACTCTCGAGGTAGGAGACCTTGTGCTCAGGCGGGTTCTCTCCAGGGAGGGACTACACAAGCTCTCTCCCATGTGGGAGGGCCCGTTCAAGGTTGTTCATGTTTCCAGGCCCGGCTCCGCGCGCTTGGAGACTCAAGAGGGGGTGCCGGTCCAGAATGCATGGAACATCCAGCACCTCCGGAGGTTCTACCCCTAAAAAGGCCCAGAGCCTATGAAGAAGGCGAACGCCTGTGAAGCTGTCGCATTTTGGAAAAGGCCTAGAGCCTATGAAGAAGGCGAACGCCTGTGAAGCTGTCGCGTTTTGGAAAAGGCCCAGAGCCTGTGAAGAAGGCGAACGCCTGTGAAGCTGTCGCGTTTTGGAAAAGGCCCAGAGCCTGTGAAGAAGGCGAACGCATGTGAAGCTGTTGCGTTTTGGAAAAGGCCCAGAGCCTGTGAAGAAGGCGAACGCCTGTGAAGCTGTCGCGTTTTGGAAAAGGCCCAGATCCTGTGAAGAAGGCGAATGCCTGTGAAGCTGTCGCGTTTTGGGAAAGGCCTAGAGCCTGTGAAGAAGGCGAATGCCTGTGAAGCTGTCGCGTTCTAGAAAAGGCCCAGAGCCTGTGAAGAAGGCCAACGCCTGTGAAGCTCGCCGCCCGTGACACTCTCACGTAATAATGAGTTGGGGCTGTACATGCCCGGGAGTCTCAGGAGCGCCAGCCTCAGGCCCTGGGGCTCCCTCCCACGCCCAGTGGCAGCACTTAGCTCCGCGCTGGTGAGAAGACGTCGAAGACTAGTTTAGGTGACGGACGCGGCTTTTTCATTTGCTTTCTGCAGTTGGCTTGTTCATTCTCATTCGAAGTTTTATTGAAGCTGTTGCCGTCTTTGGCTTGTGGTTCTTCGAATTTTCACTCTCCTGCCTCGATTTCTCTTATGCAAGGCCTCGCGAGGGGGGGCAGCCGAGCACCCTCGCGAGTGTTCCTGTCCTAGTCGTTCAAAGGTTTCGCGACCTGGGTCCATTACAGGAGCACCCCTCCAGTCCGTGCCCCACGGGCACCGCGACACGAACACAGGGCCTGGGTCGGTCGCCCCCCCACGGCTGGGGCCAGGAACTATCCACGCGCTGGCATGTAGCAGGAAGGCACGATAATGGAAGCAAAGCGATGATTAACAGCAATAACCCAAACACGCCCCCGCGGGGCTTCACGCTACTGTCTTTCTACGCAGGAAAAAGGAATGGACTGAACAAATCAGGCGCAGCTCGCCTCACACCGGCCTGCAGGGAAGACTCGAGCTGCCTCCGGGGCTCAGGCAGACTCCCTCTCGCGCTTCACCGAGGCGCGACGGTGGACAGACACGCTACCACCTCCCAAGCAGGGACTTGTCCAATTCGTGCGGTTGCCGAGGCGCCATGAGGAAGTGGAGACGCCCACGTCCAATCAACCGCCACGCGGCGCCCAAGACTGCAGGCTATTAGGGCCCGCGGCGCTTCGCTCTTGCCCTTTCGCCTCCCTGCACGGCCAAGCCCGGGTGCACCTTGGGCCCGGGGGCTACTGTCGGCATTCTAGGAACGGGGGTCCCCAGACTTGCCTGCCTGCGGCCTGTGGCGTGGCTCAAAAGGGGGCCCAGCATGGCCCATCTTCATCAACATAGACTCAAGACCCTCGCGAGGGGCCAAGCCTCGCGGGACGGACGGCACGGAGCTTCCTCAGGCACGGCCTCATCAGGCTGGCCCGCAAGGAGGCGGAGAGATCAAGGCGGGGTACCTCACGAGGTGCCCGTGACGCAAGCCATGACGACCAAGGGCGCCAGGCGGGCGCCAGCCCGCGCAGTGTCCTCCTTTCCTCTTTGGTGCAAAGGGAGCAAGCGCAAACGGGAGCATCAAGCAAAGGTGCCCGTTTTGGTGCAACGAGACCAAGACCAGTCCAACGACAGGGAGGAAGTCATTGTGGAGCCCAAGCCAGCGTCACCACCAGAGTCTTTGGCAGGCGAGGACCAACTTTAGTCAGGATAAGTGTACCAGATGTTCCCCTTCAAAATGGCCAACTGTTGGCACCCTTCCCGCTCAATATTTGGGAAGAGGCCCAGGGCCTTTTCCTATAAATAGGACTAGCCACCCCCAGGGTAGGGAGTGGGAGACCGGGGGTTCGATCGATCAGAGAAAGAATTGAGAAGAGAGAGAGAGAGAGAGAAGGGTGATTGAACTCCTCCCAGCAGTTCATCGCCCCAGCCAAGAGCAGACCCTCGCGAGGCTGTTCTTCCTTGTATTGCTCATCATCAGCAGCCGAAGAGGCAATCCACCACACCACACACTGGAGTAGGGTATTACACCACAACGGTGGCCCGAACCAGTATAAACCCTGTGTCTCTTGTGCTGTTCTTTCCATAGCTTAGATCTTAGCGAGGCGGAGGGGTGCAGGTAGGTAGAAGGCGAGATCTCCGCACGCACCCCAGTGTTCGAACCTCAAGGGTCTGCCGGAACCCGAAATCTGACACTATCGGTGTATCATTATGAATTTTTGATAGAGGGAAATATTACCCGGAGATGCCTTGTATTTCTCCAGTTCGGCAATGGCAGCAAGCAGCTGGCGCTGACACTTTTCTAGTTCCTGAGCTAGCTGGGTGTTCTTCTCCGTAAGCACCTGGTTGTACATTGATCCTTAAATCAGTTGTTTCAACTCCTTTAAGTCTCGGGGGCTACTGGCATATGGTTATTATAGTCAGACAAAACAAATTTACCTGCACATCTTTCAAATGTTCCTTTGTGGCCCTGTTAATTCCATCTCGAGCAGCTCGGATGTATGCATCGGCCGAGCTGAATGCGTTAAACGACTCTTCTGAAAAGCCAGGGTCTTGTAAAATGGCCCGGCGGCACCGATGATTCATGGCACTCTCCACTTCCGAGTTGGTGACGGATACATCGTCCGAGTCCTCGGTTGGAGGACAGTCCGACGTCGCCCTCGCATCAGCCCCCATCTTCACGGCAGGATTTGAATCCTGGCTGCGGGAAGTACGGCCGCTCGAACCTCCGGATATAGTCCGGCGCACCTTTCTCCTGACACATGGAAAACGAGAAGGCCACGGTTGTACGTGACTGCTCAGGTGCATGTTGGCGAATTCATACCTCTTCATTGAAGGTACGACCATGTCTTCATTTTCTTTCCTCTTGGAAGACTCGCCCGTAGTAGAGAATGCCCTCTTCGGAGGTACCCTTGGAGCGGTACGGCGCGCCGAACCCTTCCCCTTTTGAGCACAGGATCGTGTGGTGGGTAAGAAGGAAGGAGAGATTTCTTTTGAATAAGATGTCTTCGGATCACTTACGTGTGAAGCTGGAAGGGCCGAGGTAATCGGCGATAATAGGTACATATGTACCGTCGTAGCTCATCTGATAGAACGTTCCCTCCTCAAGCTCCACGAATATGTCCCGGTCTTCTTCATATCCGGGGTCAAGATCCCGGTTGTGATTCTCCGGCTGAGGGGCAGGGTCATGGATTCCTATTATGAGCAGATAAGATGCTGCATGTCAATGAATGATCCAAGGACAAGATAAATTAAGTGAAGCCGAACCTTACCCAGCTAGGAGGATTGTACATGGAAAGTCTGTCTCGATGTTGGAGACGGCTGAACTCCTCCTTCTCCCCTTTATACAGCTCGGCCAGGATCTTGGCTAGCGCGGCGGGGGTATTCGGGCCTTTTCGGCCATAACATGAGGCCTCATCTTCTCCGTTATAATGCCACATGGGCA